>NC_057813.1:634798198-634805586 GCF_018294505.1 Triticum aestivum
CAGCAACACGGGCGCGCAGACGCGCGTTGTGCATCCGTCTGCGAGCGGGAGGCCGGGCCCCTGCGGGAGGCCGCAAGCGGAGGAGCCAGCAGGGGCGCGGGCCGGTGTCGGCCGGGCCGGGAGAAGGCACAGCGTGGCCGGCGCGCTCGCGGAGCGGACCCGAGGTCGAGGAAGATCCTCGCGGGGAGCTCGGCGGAGCCGGATGGTCGAGGGAGCTGGACCCGCCTAGGCACGAGGCAGCGCCACGCACGGGGCAGTACAGCAGCGGCCGGCGGGCTGGTGCTGCAGAGGCCGGCGCGCGGGGGCGGAGCCGGCGACCGGCGCGGCGATGTGGAGGTCCAAGCCGGAGCCGTCGGAGGACGCGGCAGCGGCCGGTCATGTGGGAGGAGCTGGACGGAGCTGGAGCAGCGAGATGGGGATCGAGTAGAGCAACCATCAGCATCCCTGTGCGCTCGTGAGGAAGAGAACGCAGCAGGGGAGGAACGAGGGAGCTAACATTAAGCTATAGCCCGGAGCGGAGTGGAGGCGAGCTAGTACGTACGTACGTAGTTCTCGGCAAGCTAGCTGAAGAATCCATCAAGCTGCCAGGCTGTGTGCTTGCTTGCTAGCTTTGCATATGCATGCAACTGCAGGAGAGGTGGGCGGCAGCCAGGAGCTCAGAGCAGAGGACGGACGCGACGCTCGGAGCAAAGGACGGCCAGAGCTGCGGGTACACAGGCCGGAGCTGGGCGATGCGGGAGCAGCGGCCGGAGCTACGGAGGCTCAGGAGCGAGTGCTGGTTTGCTAGTGCACAACCATTGTCTGGCTTGTGTACAGGTCGTGTCCGACCTGTATCTGAGAAGTGTATGGGTTGTGTATGGGCAGCGACAAATAGCAGCAGCTGCAGATGGCGACGAAGCCGGAGGAAGAGAGCAACACGGGCGGCGCGCGGATGGATGCGGCCGAGGAAAGCGAGGCGGCGCGGCGCACACGGACGGCCGGCCGGCGTTGCAGCGGTGGTGACGGAGAGGCCGAGGCCGATGAGGAGGACACGCCGTCGCGCGCAGTTGCTCCGGGGGCGGGTCGATGTCGAGCTTCCGAGCACTAACGGAGAGACGGCGCGACGGCGCGGCGGGGACGTCGAAGATGGCGAGGCCGACGACGAGGACGTGCCGCCTCTCATGGCCACTCCGGGGGCGGGTCGATGTCGAGCCCCCGACCACTACTAGAGAGACGGCGCGACGCCGCGGTGATGAAGATGAAAATGGTCCCGTCCGGACTGCAAAACCAGCAGCAGCGCGGTAGCATAGTACCACCCCACGATGGGCGCCAAATGTCATGGTATTCTCACGGGGGGTGCAAGACGACATATGTCACAAGGTGGCTTCGTGTGAGGGCAAGACTGCTGCTGATAGGCCCGGAAACGGGTATGTGAGTAGCACGCGGTGGTTTACCCAGCTTCGGAGCTCTCCGGAGAGATAATACTCCTACTACTGCATGTCTGAGTATATCTGATATGTATATCTGGTACAGAGTGGTCCTGGAGCTGTATCTCGGGCATGCGTGTCCATGGCCGGGTGACCGTATGAACTAGTGGCCATGCGTGGCCGTGAGTGAGCTTGTGTGCTCATGCGTGGGTGTGTGGCTGGCTAGCTAGCTCTCTTGCTAGCTAGCTTGCTTGTGTGTGTGCGTGAGTGTCCATCACCTGATGGATGGATGGAGCTAGCTTATATAGGGTGGCTAACTTACTATCTACGCTAAGTGGTGGCATGGGCAAGGCATGGTGGGGTGTCATGCTTGTCCCCTGAATCACTTCATAAATAGTGCCAGGGGACAAGTGACACTATACATGATGGCTGGGGTGACACGTGAATAGTGCTCGGGTACGGCCGTCTCGTCGGGGTCTTGTTGGTGTCAGGTCGGACTGCAGTCGGCAGCCGGCTGGTTGGTGCAGTCGGCTGCCGGCTGGTCGACGCAGTCGGCAGCCGGTTGGTCGGCGCAGTCGGCAGCCGGCAGCCGACCGGGCAGAGCAATCGGACGGGGAGCCGGCAGGAGCGGCCGGGCAGTCGGACTAAGGGGCTTTGCTAGCCCCGATGTCTTGAATTATTGTCTTGCCGTCTTCAGGGTACCCGTCGCCAATTACTCCGACATCCTCGGAGAGAGGCATGTAATTATCGTTCTCCGAGTCTTCATTCATGGCCTGTTCGTCAGGGCTGGCTTGCCCGTCCTCCCGTCCAGCCTGTTCGAAGCTTGGCTGGGGTGGGTCATCTTCGTTGTCTTCGGCATTGTCCGGAGTGCTATTGTCTCTTGTGCCGGTATCACTGTTTTTACCATTGCGTGGTTTGGAGTGGCGCCGCTGACGTCGGTGGTTCGACTGCTTCTCAGGAGGATTATCCTCCACTGCATCCTTTTTGTCCTCGCCATTGTTTTTCTTTAGGTGTGTCCACCATATATATGTCATACGATGAGGTGGTTGTCCAGTGCCCGTGGGCGGTGGTTCCTGTTCTTCTCCGCCATCATCTTACATATCGTCGATGTCTTCGGAGTCGAAATCAAGCATGTCGGTCAAGTTGCCGACAGTGGCTATCAAGTGGGTGGTGGGTGGGCAACAAAGTTCTTCGTCGTCCGCTTCCCACTTAAGACGGACATAGTTCAGCCAAGAATCCCCTGACAAGGAGAGAGATTTTAACAAGTTGAACACGTTGCCCAAGGGCGAGTGTTGGAAGATGTCCACGGAGGTAAACTCCAAGATCGGCAGCCAATCAGATTCGACGGGCGCGGATACACGCGGTCTGGAGCCGACGTCCAGAGTCGAGTCCGAGAGTCCGATGACACAGACCTCGTTAGAGTTTAGATCTGTGTTCGGCTCAAGCACCGTAGAGTATGCGGCTTCCACGGCGGGGTCCAGCCCCCCGTCCTCTGACGGCATGATCTGTTCTGGGTCTAGGGCCAGGACAGTTACCGGCGCTGTTTCCTAAGCATAGTCCGATGAGAGATTTAAGTCATGCTCATCGTGGCTGCAAGCTGCGGCTGTCATGGATTTGAATCCTTCGAAGATCAAGTCTCCGCGGATGTCGGCAGTGTAGTTCAAGCTTCCAAACCTGACCTGATGGCCAGGGGCGTAGCTGTCGATCTGCTCCAGATGGCCAAGCGAGTTGGCCTGCTGTGCGAAGCCGCCGAATATGAAGATCTGTCCGGGGAGAAAGATCTCGCCCTAGATCAAGTTGTAAATGATTGAAGGAGCCATCAAGCCTTATGGTGACGACAGAGTGGAACTCTCAATGAAAGCACCGATGTCGGTCTCAAAACCGGCGGATCTCGGGTAGGGGGTCCCGAACTGTGCGTCTGAGGTTAATGGCAATAGGAGGCGGGGGACACAATGTTTACCCAGGTTCGGGCCCTCTCTATGGAGGTAATACCCTACTTCCTGCTTGATTGATCTTGATGATATGAGTATTACAAGAGTTTATCTACTATGAGATCGTTGAGGATATAGCCTAGAAGCTAGCCTATGATTACGATTGTTGTTGTCCTACGGACTAAACCCTCCGGTTTATATAGATACCAGAGGGGCTAGGGTTACACAGAGTCGGTTATAGAGAAAGGAATCTACATATCCGAATCGCCAAGCTTGCCTTCCATGCAAAGGAGAGTCCCATCCGGACACGGGACGAAGTCTTCTATCTTGTATCTTCATAGTTCAACAGTCCGGCACACACATATAGTCCGGTTGTCCGAGGACCCCAAAATCCAGGACTCCCTCAGTGCCTGCCATGTGATAGTACCGCACGGGTTCGCGGTAGTACCGCGCCAGCGGTTCTACCGCACCCTGTCGGTGCTCATCTGGTCAGGTCCAGGCCCTACCGCGCCCATGGTAGTACCACAGACCTCCGCGGTAGTACCACTAGCCCGTGCGGTAGTACCGCTCTGGTGGTGCGGTAGTACCGCGGGTCGCGGGCTGAGTGGTGGGTAATGGTTGGAATTGTACCCTCACTATTTAAAGGGGTCTTCTTATCCAAGAAGATTCACCTCTTCCATCCCCAAACTCCATTGTTGCTCCAAGCTCCATTTTCGCCCGATCTCTCTCCGTAGACAATCAAACTTGTTGATTTTCTAGGGATTGGTTGAGAAGGCCCCGATCTACACTTCCACCAAGAGAAATTTGATTCCATCCCACTAATCCCTTGCGGATCTTGTTACTCTTGGTTGTTTGAGCACCCTAGACGGTTGAGGTAACCACGGAGCCATAGTCCATTGTGGTGAAGCTTCATGGTGTCGTTGGGAGCCTCCAATTAAGTTGTGGAGATTGCCCCAACCTTGTTTGTAAAGGTTCGGTCACTGCCTCCAAGGGCACCAATAGTGGAATCACGACATCTCGCATTGTGTGAGGGCGTGAGGACAATATGGTGGCCCTAGTGGCTTCTTGGGGAGCATTGTGCCTCCATACCGCTCTAACGGAGACGTACTTCCCCTCAATAGGAAGGAACTTCGGTAACACATCCTCGTCTCCATCGATTCCCCTTTTGGTTATCTCTCACCTTTACTTGTGCAAGCCATATTGTGTTCTATCCTTGCTTGCTTGTGTGCTTGCTGTTGTTGCATCATATAGGTTGCTCACCTAGTTGCATATCTAGACAACCTACTTTGATGCAAAGTTAAATTTGGTAAAGAAAAGGTAAAATTGTTAGTTGACTATTCACCCCCCCCCCCTCTAGTCAGCTATATCGATCCTTTCAACTGTTATCAAAAGGACATATTGCTTACCCAGGTTCGGGCCCTCTTAATGGAGGTAAAACCCTACTCCTGCTTGATTATATTCGAAAGGTATAGGGGTTACAAGAGTTGATCTACCACAAGATCGTATTGGCTAGCCCTAGTTTGGCTAGCTTAGTAATGTTGTGTTCCTGCCTCCGATCTAACCCTCCGATTTATATAGACACTGGAGGGGCATAGGGTTGTACAAAGTCGGTTTAATGGAAAGGAAATAACATATCCAGACACCTAAACTTGCCATCCATGTATATGGGAGTCCCTACCGGACACAAGAGGTGATCTTCTGTCTAGTATCTTGACGGCCCATCAGTCTGGCCCATATCCAATAGACCGGACGCCCGAGGACCCCCTAGTCCAGGACTCCCACAGTCGTGCCGCTCCTTATTCCCTCATCCATCATGATCTCATCCAACAGTTGAAAACTTCAGCACACAAAACTCAACATAAACCTCGTGAGATCCGTCAGTATAATATACAAATCATAAAATTTAGGTACTGTAATAATTATTGTATTCTAACTTCTCCATGACTTATACCCCGGTATAATCCATAACATCATTAAAATAAGCACACTATGCAAATAAAAATAGAATCTGGCTAAAATAAAATAATATGTAATGATCTGAATAAAAATCATACTTCAATAACTCCAAAAAAAATCTAATCAAAAGTGTGTTATAGTGAATTATAGTAATTCTTGGACTGAGAGCAAAAGATTCTGTTTTTTCACAGAATCATGTCAACTATCATCCAAATCATCCCAAAGGCTTTACTTGGCACAAACAATAATTAACAAATAAAAACACAATAATTATAGTAGCAATAATCATGTCATCACACAAAATAGAAATAAGAAGCAAAACAATTAAGATAACTATTAGCTTACCTCCCAACAAGCGTTATTTTTTATGCCCCTAGCTAGGCGTAATGCATGGTTTCAGGTATTGTTATCTTTCGTTTCGAAATACATTTTAATCACATCTTCAAAGACCTTTCTCATTACTTCTTGACTCTCATGTTTTACATTTCTAGTAGGAGAACTTAAATAATTGAAGGGACTTTGTTTGGTAATTTGAACGTTCATTACTTCAATCTCCGAATCGTCACCATAGATATCCTCATACAAAACATGTATTTCATTATCAATAGGATCTCTAGCATTATTTTCAAACCATTCTTCACTAAAGCCTTCATCAATTCCCTTGGTGACCCATTTAAATTTATCACCAGTGTTGTGGTATAAGGTTTTGATTAATTTTGCATAAGGAACCTTCCTCCTAATATTTTCTTAATGTCTACTACACAACTTGTTCTCGTAGACTCGTGTTGGGCCTCCAAGCGTATGGTTTTGTAGGACAATAGCAAATTTCCCTCAAGTGGATGACCTAAGGTTTATCAATCCGTGGAAGGCATAGGATGAAGATGGTCTATCTCAAATAACCCTGGAACCAAATACAAGAAATTCTTGTGTCCCCAGCACACCCAATACAATGGAAAATTGTATAGGTGCACTAGTTAAGTGAAGAGATGATAATAAAAGTGTAGTATGGATGGTAGAAATATATTTTTATAATCTGAATAAATAAAAACAGCAAGGTAGCAAGTAACAAAAGTGAGCACAAATGGTATTGCAATGCTTGAAAATGAGGCCTAGGGTTCGTACTTTCACTAGTGCAATCTCTCAACAATGCTAATATAATTGGATCATATAACCATCCCTCAACGTGCGAGCAAGAATTGCTCCAAAGTTCCTATCTAGCGGAGAACATAAGAAGAAATTGTTTGTAGCTATTCTTTCCGATCGATCTATCCAACAGTTCGTACTAAAATAACACCAAGTTATCCTTTCCGATCGATCTATCAAGAGTTTGTACTAAAATAACACCAAGTTATTCTTTCCGGTCGATCTATCAAGAGTTCGTACTAAAATAACATCAAAACAAATTCAGATTCATGATACTCAATCCAACACAAAGAACCTCAAAGAGTGCCCCAAGATTTCTACCGGACAAACAAGATGAAAACGTGCATCAACCCCTATGCATAGATTACCCCAATGTCACCTCAGGAATCCGTGAGTTGAGTGCCAAAACATATATCAAGTTAATCAATATGATACCCCATTGTCACCACGATATTCATAGCAAGACATACATCAAGTGTTCTCAAATCCATAAAAGTATTCAATCCTATAAGAATGAAATCTCGAAGGGAAAACTCAATTCATCACAACAAGATAGAGAGGGGAAGACACCATATGATCCAACTATATTAACAAAGCCCGCGATACATCAAGATCGTGCCATCTCAAGAACATGAGAGCGAGAGAGAGAGATTAAACACATAGCTACTAGTACAAACCCTCAGCCCTGAGGATGGTCTACTCCCTCCTCATCATGGTGGCCACCGGGATGATGAAGATGGCCTCCGATGATGCGTGCCAAAACAGGGTCCAGATTGGTTTTTCATGGATATAGAGGCTTGCAATAGCGAAACTTCTGATCTAGGATTATTTCTAGGGGTTTCTATATTTATAGGATTTTTGGGCGTAGGTTTCACGCGTAGATGGGCCTCGAGGTGAGCACGATACACCTGCACATGGGCAAGAGCCCAAGCACGCCCTGGTGTATCTTGCT
>NC_057813.1:634805971-634880522 GCF_018294505.1 Triticum aestivum
TAGTGCCTCTATTGTTCCAAAAAATCGTCAAAAAGTTTCAGCTCGGTTGGAGAACTTTCATTTCTACACAAAAAACAACACCACAGAAGTTCTGCTGAAAACAATGTCAGTCTGGGTTAGTTCCATGCAAATCATACCAAAACCATATTTTTGTAAACATCGCATGAATACTTCATAAATTACAGATATGCCGGAGACGTATCATTTCTCCATAAGCAAAATAAAACCTACGAATATGCCGGAGACGTGTCATATATCCGGCCGGGTCATACCACGGGGTATATCCCCGACGAACCCTAACTTGTAATCTTCGACTTCTTTGTTCCTTGTTGTGTTGCCGTTTCAGGAGTTGGATATGGTTTTCAAAGTTGGAGATTAAATAGTTAGGATTTTCAATCGGAGGTTAGATGGAAGGCGATGCAGAGATTGAAGGAAGTTTTCTACATCGGTAGCTTGCTCGGTAATTTTTTCCTAGGGTTTTGATATTCCAGTGTTTTCATAACAATGAGCAAGTGCAGATGTGTAGCACAATAGCAGCAAATATCAGCAAACAGTTCTTTAAAAACTTAGAAATTTTTTGGCATTGTGAAGTGGCGAATCCAGGAAGAAACCGGAGGGTGGGCCCAAAACTTATAAGCTGGGCTAGTGGATTAAATTCCTTTTTAGGCCGATATTAGGTTGGGTAACACAGGATAAAGAGGAACTTTTGGCACCTTTTTTCCTATCTGAAATACATCAGGTTGTCTTTAGGATGAAAGTCCAGGCCCTGATGGGTTCCGTGCTGATTTTTATCAAGATTTCTGGGAAGTGGTTAAGTGGGATCTGAAAGCCCTAGTGGACAGTTTTGCAAAAGGGGAAATCAATATTGCCAGACTTAATTATGACATAATCACTTTGGTCCCAAAAACCAATGATGCTAAACAAATTCAGAAATTTAGACCTATTTGTCTTTTAAATGTCATTTTTAATCATTACTAAAGTACTGATGAATAGGCTAGCTAAATGTGTGGCCCCTGTGATCTCCAGAACCCAAACTGCCTTTATCAAGGGCAGATATATAATGGAGGGGGTGGTAATACTACATGAGGCCTTGAATTCCTTCCACAAGAATAAAGAAGATGCCCTAGTATTCAAAGTAGATTTTGAGAAGGCGTATGACAAAATAAAATGGCCCTTTGTGATTCAAATGTTAAAAATGAAAGGATTTCCTGATAAATGGTGTGACTGGGTAATGGAAACTATGAGAGGGGGGCATGTTGGAGTTATAGTGAATGATGAAATTGGTCCATATTTTAAAACTTTTAAAGGTTTAAGGCAAGGAGATGCTATGTCACCTTTACTGTTTGACATAGCTGCTGATGCCTTAGCCATTCTAATGAATAATGCTCTGAAGCATGATCTGGTTAAAGGGGTGTTAAGTAAAGGAGAAGACAAGGGGATTAATATGCTACAATATGCCGATGACACTATATTCTTGATCAAAGATGAGGTGGAAAGTGTAAAAAATCTCAAATTCATTCTAGGGACTTTTGAGCAAATGTCTGGGCTCAAAATCAATTTCCATAAAAGTGAATTGTTGCTGTTTGGCAAGGCCAAAGAGAAACAAATGATATATCAAGAAGTTCTGACATGTAAGGCAGCCATTAACTTGTAGTCCTAGATTGCAAGTCAACTAAACACTACCTCAGTTGTGTTGCAGAGGAGGAGGGGCCAATGCCGCGCGTCGATGCTCGGGGTGAGCCCATGCTGCCGGTCGAGGATCAAGAGAAGGACATGTCTGAACAAGCTGTGGTGCGGCGGGCACGCGCTGCGTTGCGGGGTTATGAGGAGTGGAGAGCGAGCCACCCACGCAGTTCAAGTGTATGATTGTTGATTACTGATGCAGTACCTTTGTTGATTATACTGTATGATTGTTGCCTAGTGTGTTTACATTCATAAGCCCATTTCTTAAATTCTCATTGTTTGCTTTTCTTCATTTTATTTTGTTTAGTGCATAACCTGTCGACAGGACTGCAATAGGCCCGATGCTGATGGGTTGACATTTACCATCAGGCTAGATGGGGACACTTCAGTTGTGGTATAAATAACCATGACAATTTTTACTTGTATTGTGTTTGTTCCCCTCTACTTTGAAGATTAACAAAATGTAGGAAATAGATAGCAATTTAATTCTACATCTACAGATCGTGCCATGCTACGCATGACACCTGTTCAGCGCCATCCCAGACAGTTCATTGCTTTTTCAAGCGAGAGGGAGCCGCACGTATGATTTTGGCGTGTACAAAGGGAATTCAAGGGCGATCATCGGTGGTGAAAACTGGTGCAGGTTCGTTGAAGACTTCGACCTGCGAGAAGGCGACCTTGTCTCCTTCGATTTGACTGAAGACATTCCTATGGTGTACTGCTGCAACCTGCCAAGGACATGCGATCAAAACAAAGAGCATAATCCTCTAGAATCAGCTATCATAACAAAGGGAATTAATCTGACGAAGCAAGAGGAGTGTAACCTACATGACCTTTTGGCAATGAAGAATGGTTATATAGGTGTATTCTTTGTCCACCCCTTCACCAAGTCGAACATAGCAGGAAAGACGATGGTATGTTTTTGGTGTACTAGTATTTTTTATTTTGTATGCAATTTTCTTTGTTTTTTCATGGAGAGAAAGATTAATGATATATGCTATTGTAGCTGAAACCAGTGAATACACTGATGTGTATTTTTGCATATCCTTTTGTTTCCCATAACTGAAGATCCTTATGTAATATATGTAGATGTAGCTAAAGGTCAAATTGTTGTTTACTGCTCCTTCACATATTTGATAATTTTTCTTCCTATGATGGTGCATACAGAGATTACCGGCGAAAGTTGTCAACGCTCTGAAGACCCCAGGAGATGGGGAGATACCGGGAGATGGGCTTGCTGGCATCCGGCTGTGCAAGGACAGTTTCATGCCGGTCAAGTACCATAAGTGTGATGATGGCCGCATCATCTTCGGCAAGGGATGGAGTGATTTTGTTGACAGTGAAAAGCTCAAGGTTCATAAAGCCGTTCTTTTCAGTTTCAAGACCACCACCCGTGAAGATCTTCAAATTGAGGTGGTTATGAACATGCTGACTGAGGAACCACAAAAGTAGCACGATAACGCAAGAGTGTCCTTTACACTAGGTATGGTGTGAAAACTATGTTGATAGCAGTTATGCATCTATGGGGTTATGTCTTCATTCTGTCTTGGGTGATGATGGCTATGAGAGGAGGGCATGTTGCAGTTAGAGTAAATGCTAGGATTGGGTCCTATTCAGGACTCAAAATAGGGCTTACACAAGTGGTTGCTTTATTTGCTGCTATTTCCCTGGCTATAATCATGAACGATGGTAATGCAAATGGAATCTTTAAGGGGGTTTTATTAATAATTTAAATCATAGAGTTAAGATGGAAGAACTACCTATGAGTGTTTGCGTTGGACATGCTGGAAGGGCATCATTTGTGTTCTTCACTCTTTGGTAATGCAGGAATAATGTGAGATTACAAAATAAATGGTATAGTGATCTTATGATTCTTGTTTAGCTAATTTGCTTGTTGATCATGGGATGGTCTATATTGCAGATGAAGGTGATAAACAAAGAGGTGCTGATGGTCTATATGCACAGGCTAGAGCATGTAGCAGGTGGATTGTACAGTTCATCGCAAGTGTGGAGTCACAGGGTACTGCGGTGTCGCCTGCGCATCTCTCAGCTATATTTTTTGTCCTTTGTCGTAGTCTTATTTTTTGGACCTTGATCTTAAGTCTGGCTGGGTTTGCTACCATGTATGATTTGTGATGCTAGTTGATTACTTTAGTTTCTAGTTGTAGTTTGCAGGGGCTTCAAAGACCATGTGGTTTCTGTTAATGGAAAATCAGGGGGGGCGACCCTTCTTTTGATTAAAAAATATGAACTTTCTCTATGCAATTAAAAAAATAATTTTTCTCTATTCAAACCCAGTTGAGAATAGTATTCATTATAAATCTGAAATAATTTTTTGGTAAAAATGGCTATCGCATTCTGTATCATAGCTAGCGAAACCGAAACAAAATAAACGTCTTAAGTATAATATCTCTTGAACACGGATCAAATTAGGCAAGACAGCTAGAATAAAGGATGATTCAACTTGCAGGAAATTTGAACTGACGACTTACTAGCAGTATAATAAAGTTTATAGACTATCAGCTAGATAAATAAAAGAAACATTTTAGTTTGATTCATTCTTCCTTTCGGACTTCCTCGACCGCCTAGATGGTTTGGCGAGATGCTGGCACAGACTCTCGAACCCCTTTTGGAAGTTCACCAGTCGCATGTATACATCGTAGGTGGCATACGCATCCCTGGAAGCATAATAGATGTTCTTCAAGGGCAAGGGCACTTCTGCCCATATATGGTGGTCATCTTCTATGATAGCATCCTTCATCTTGTTGTAGCTGTGGTGGATGATGGAACCAGCGTAGTCAGCCAAGCCATACTTCGGCTTAATCGTCACTGGATCAGGCACTCTCTACAAATTCTGGATATCCACAAAGTTTCGTACCACCAGACCAACACGCTTGAGTTTTTTCTCGTCATTGTTGATGTCCACCCCAACAAAGGTGTACTCCTTGTCGAGCAGGAAGGCGGCAAGCAGGCCGCAGTGCTCATCAGCAACGCTTATGTGGTACACGAGGACATAGATGCCAACGCATAACTAGACCACAGTAGCCGTCTGTGTTGGACCACGAGGCCAAGTGAACTCCACATCCAGTGCAACTATCTTCTGGTCGTCATTCTGCAGCCAGTATTTGAATCTGCGAATGCAGTACTCAACACGGGTAGCCTTGTTCGTGTACTTCACAAAAATTACAATATTTCCATCTGCCCTGACAGCATAATCTTTCACGAACGCCATGCCAAAGGACTGTAATTGATGAAACCAGTATAAGACATGTATCATGACAATAACATGATAGCAATAAGCCGAGATGAAAGATAGTATAGTAATTCTGGCACTATTGAAAGTTTATGTAAACAAGTGCATGAACAATTTAAACTAAACATGTACTCCCTCTATAAAGAAATCACTAAAGTAGTGAGCCAAAAGTTGTTATATTTCCTTGCAAAGGGAGTATATGTGAATTAACAATCAAAATTTACACTCTTGAAATATTATCTAAACAACTGCATCAACAATCAAGAATAAACATGTATCTATGAATTGTTCATCGCCCATGCAGATGAATCTGTGTGTACAAACTAAAGAAGTAGTAGAAAAACAATAAATTGACAAGACAACGGACTAGATGTTGCATGCAGATGAATCTGTGTGCAAAATTCTCATAAGGCAACGCATGTTGAAGGCAGTTGAATCTGTGTGCACAAAATAAAGAAGCAGGAGAACAAGAAATTGACAAGAAGAAGCCCATCGTATGTGCTGCTACTGGAGAACTACTAACAAAATTGACAGGAAGGAGAACTCACCGTTCCAGAAGCCAGATCATTGGGAGAGTGGGCGACGCAGAGGAAGAGGGAATCGAGAAGACGCAGAGGAAGAGGGAATCGAGAAGACGCAGAGGTAGAGGAACCGTTTTTGGAGAGTCATGGCAGTGAGGACGAAGCGCCCTCACGTATGCCCGTCCTAAATAATTGGGACGGGGCTCGTCCCGCCTGTTGGAGTCCTCGTTTTCTTTCTTATGTTCTCATTTAAAATGGGCTCATCCCATTGTAATAGGCCCATATAAGAAAGCACAAGAAGCCCAAACGCTTCACGGTTGAGATTAAGTTGATAAAAAAATTCTCAAAAAAAACTTGCTAATAAACAACAACCAGAAACGCTCTTTGACGAGCAAGCCTGGCAACGCTTGATCCCAATCTCTCTCTCCCCCCATGATTCTAATCTTTCTGCCCCCTGATTTTCAGGTGGGCCTAAAGAGATCTCCCCTCTAATCTCTATGCCCCCCTGATTTCAACGTGGGCAGGTAAGATATTCTCTGTAAAATCTCTTGAGTTATCTCTCTCCTTCCTAATTTAGAGGGATTCCTGTTTGGAAGTGGTTACCTAATAAAGCCTGTCCAGTCGGAAATCGCTCGCCAGAGCGAGCACGCACGCAATAGCATCGCCCAAAATAACATTACGTGATCTACAACTACCTCTTCGTGAGATCCCAAATCCCCTATAAATACTCCACCCCACGCCTCCCACCCCACGCCTCCCGCCCCACGCCTCCCATACCTAGCCTTCCATGACTACACCGAATTACCACCCCACGCCGCCCAAAGTAGCTCCCAGGTCGGTGAAACCGACGGAGCCATCATCTTCGAAGCCTGCATCGGCGAATCCTGAGATGAATGAGAAGGGCATGTCAGAGAAGCCGACGAAAGAGAAGGGCATGTCGGAGAAGCTGGTGAAGCAAAAGATGAAAGCGAATGGCAATGGAGCCGGTCGCCATCGAGAGAATCCTCTGGTAACAATCGAGATCCTTGTATTCTGCATACTCCCTCCTTCCCAAGTCTGCATGCACGAATCTTAGCATAAAATCAATGACGTAGGACTTAGATGTGCAATAAAATCAGGGTTATCGTCTTTGTTTATATGCCTTAAAGTTTGGAAATTGCTAATTTTTTGGCATAGGCTTTCTAAATGAGTTCTTAATCTCCAGTGATTGAAACTGTTGGTGATTCCCCTTAATTTTGCATGGTCTTTACTAATTGATCTTTTTTAATCTGATCGGAACTAAGGATTATGCGCTCTTGAATGCTTGCAATGGAACTGCTACATTCCTTTTTCGAGATTATCTATAAACTATTGATCTTCTGATCATGTATGCAATTATTTTCGTAAGCGTGACGCCTGAAACTTTAGTAGTGTACATAGACCAAAGTCTGCTCTTTCTACTAAAAATCAATACTATTATCAGTCAATTTGCCAACAGAGATAACTTGTTTTTCTATGTCTGGTGTTCATTATATGGCCTAGAAGCTATATGATTTCATGCAGTACTGTAGATCACAATTTTCATATTGGCATAGATTAGTCGGTTCTATGCATGTTTAAATGAATACCATACAGAATCTAATCACACTATTTGTACATTCAGGGAACTCAGGTTGCTTCTTTGCTGCAATACGAGAAGTTCATAAAAGATTTAAACACACAGCAACTGACGTACATCAAGTTGATTGGACTGGGTGAACTTCTCAAGACTCCTGGCATGAGAATGAGACGTCTACTATGCCAGGCCATCGCTTATTCATATGATACAGAGCAGGATGCCTTTATAATTAATGGGAGACCATGTAGGATCACACTAAAAGATGTGGAGCATATAATAGGCCTGCCCTGCATGGGGAAGAATCACGTCTCTTCAAATCACAACGATACTTTGGAGTTGTGGAAGGAACTGAAAGACCCCAGTGACACAAAAGTAACTTTGAAAGGATTGCTAGCCAAGATGAAAGGCGACAGCACACCTAATTTTGTCAGGCCATTTGTCTTGTACACCATAGGCAAATGTATATGCCCGACAACACAGCAGTATGTGGACAACAGATACCTTGGGATTGTTAGAAACGTTGACACAATAAAGAGCACCAATTTTGCACAGCTTACGCTTGACCATCTTATGGCTAGCGTCAGGAAATTTGTAAATGGTGGAGCAAATCTGGAGGGCAACCTACCACTGCTGCAGGTAATACAATCATTATTAACATACCATACATTTAATTTTATGGAAAATTTTCTAAGTTGTTTTAGTTGTAATGCAGACGTGGTACTACGAGAAGTGGAGGGTGCACCAATTGGACTCTACCATCTCGTATGCATCAAGGTTAAGGCCGTTGATCCAAAACTGGAGTGACGAGAAGGCACAGAAGGTTGACAACATAATCAACAAAAATTATATAGGGGTTGGAGAGGTAAAGTGTTAGTACTGTGTGCCCAGATTATGTACCATATGTTTTGAAAGATACTAATGACACTAACATGCAGTATGTCGATGACCTGCTGCGGCCTTTCAATCCGCCACCAGTTGGGTTGCCGGTCAAACCGAAGAATGACGGCCAGGTAAATGATGAACATCACGCACAAATATATATTGTAACTTTGCAAGTACAATCGAAATCATATGCTCCTAACTGCTTGGAATTTGCAGGATAAGGCACTCATGGGCCGTGTATTGGATGATTTGAAAGAAGTTGTCTCCATTGTGCGGGAGGCCAGTGCACAACAATTTGATAGGATGTGCACCCTTGAAAAAAATGGACGAGTGCCTTAGGCGTACCCTTGCGAACCGCAGACGCACGGACGACCTCATCACAGGATTCAATGTAAGTATACCATTGTGAGTTTCTATAAATAATTTTACTGTCAATACTCTCCACACTAACACATTTTTTTAAAGAACCACCGCTATGGAATATTAGATGCTGATCGCCCAGGAGTCGAGGACATACAGCTATCTGACCTGGGAGTACCCGCGGACCCAATGGAGGTCCCAGGAGAGAATACTACTCGCCAGCAAAAACAAAAAGATGACACGAAGGTCATTGCCAAAGGCATTTCTGCTAAGGGAATACGGAAAGATTACATGGATGCCCCCAAGAAGGACGTATCTGAAGATTTGCAGCCTGGTCCTAGCTTGCAATCGCGAAAGCATTCAAAAGCCAAGATTAGCATTGAAGCTTTCATGGTGATACACATTTTACATCTAACTGATTTTCTTTTAAGTTAATGCATATTCGTAGCTAACATATGATCTTCCACGTTCAGGATGAAGAAGAGAGAGCTGTTGCTGCAGCTTGCACGGAGAGTCTCAAGAATGTTTCACATCTTTATAAAGAGGTGGATGCATTGCAGGGTGCTCCGAGTTTGGATTCGCAAAAGCATTCCAAAGCTACCACAAGCCTTGCAGCTTTCCTGGTGACGCACATTTTATAGTTAACTGGTTTTGTTTTTTTATTTCACGCAGATTGCAAGCTAACAAGTGCTTCATTTCGAATCACAGGATCCTCTGAATTTGAGGCACAATGAGAATGTGCGAAAGACTGAAGAAAGAAGAAATCAAGATGATGAAGATCTCAGTATTGAGGTGGGTGCAGAGGCAGGTACCAAAAGCAACCACCGGTCTGCCAAGGCTAAGGGAATAAGGGAGCCGGAAGAGCCCCATGTCTTCCTAGTTGACAAGGACAACTATGATGATTCTTTAGCGAAACAGCGACAAGATAGTGGGGTTGATTCCATGCTACTGATAACCCACAAGTGTAGGGGATCGCAACAGCTTTCGAGGGTGAAGTACAACCCGAATTTATTGATTTGACACAAGGGGAGCCAAAGAATATTCTTGAGTATTAGCAGTTGAGTTGTCAATTTAACCACACCTGGATAACTTAGTATCTGCAGCAAAGTGTTTAGTAGCAAAAGTGGTATGATAATAATGGTAACAGTAGCAATAGAAAAGGTAAATGTTTTTGGGTTTTTGTAGTGGTTGTAATAGTAGCAATGAAAAAGTAAATAAGCGGAGAACAATATGTGAAAAGCTCGTAGGCAATGGATCAGTGATGTATAATTATGCCGGATGCGATTCCTCATGCAATAGTTATAACATAGGGTGATATAGAACTAGCTCCAATTCATCAATGTAATGTAGGCATGTATTCCGTAAATAGTCACACGTGCTTATGGAAAAGAACTTGCATGACATCTTTTGTCCTACCCTCCCATGGCAGCGGGGTCCTAGTAGAAACTAAGGGATATTAAGGCCTCCTTTTAATAGAGAATTGGACCAAAGCATTAACACATAGTGAATACATGAACTCCTCAAACTACGGTCATCACCGAGAAGTATCCCGATTATTGTCACTTCGGGGTTGTCGGATCATAACACATAATAGGTGACTATAGACTTGCAAGATAGGATCAAGAACACACATATATTCATGAAAACATAATAGGTTTAGTTCTGAAATCATGGCACTCGGGCCCTAGTGACAAGCATTAAGCATAGCAAAGTCATAGCAACATCAATCTCAGAACATAGTGGATACTAGGGATCAAACCCTATAAAAACTAACTTGATTACATGGTAAATCTCATCCAACCCATCACCGTCCAGCAATCCTACGACGGAATTACTCACGCACGGCGGTGAGCATCATGAAATTGGTAATGCAGGATGGTTGATGATGACGACGGCGACGAATCCCCCTCTCCGGAGCCCCGAACGGACTACAGATCAGCCCTCCCGAGAGAGATTAGGGCTTGGCGGCGGCTCCGTGTCGTAAAATACGATGAAACTTTCTCCTTGAGTTTTTTCTCCCCGAGACGGTATATATGGAGTTGGAGTTGAGGTCGGAGGAGGTCCGGGTAGGCCACGAGATAGGAGGGCGTGCCCTAGGGGGGGCGCGCCCCCCTGTCTCGTGGACAGCCCGTGGGCCCCCTGACCTTGATTCTTTCGCGAAAAAATCTTATTAAATCTGAAAAGTGCCTCCGTGGATTTCCAGGACATTCCGAGAACTTTTCTTTTCTACACATAAAACAACATCATGGTAGTTCTGCTGAAAATAGCGTCAGTCCGGGTTAGTTTCATTCAAATCATGCAAGTTAGAGTCGAAAACAAGGGCAAAAGTGTTTGGAAAAGTAGATACGTTGGAGACGTATCAACTCCCCCAACCTTAAACCTTTGCTTGTCCTCAAGCAATTCAGTTGATAAACTGAAAGTGATAAACAAAAACTTTTACAAACTCTGTTTGCTCGTGTTGTTGTAAACATGAAAAGCCAACATTCAAATTTCAGCAAATATTATGAACTAACCATACTCACAATAACACGTAGGTCTCACAATTACTCATATCAATAGCATAATCAGCTAGCGAGTCATAATAATAAAACTCGGATGACAACAGTTTCTCAAAATAATCATGACATGATATAACAAAATGGTATCTCGCTAGCCCTTTCTGAGACCGCAAAACATAAATGCAGAGCACCTTTAAAGATCAAGGACTGACTAAACATTGTAATTCATGGTAAAAGAGATCCAGTCAAGTCATACCCAATATAAATCAATAATAATGAATGCAAATGATAGTGTGCTCTCCAGCGGGTGCTTTTAATAAGAAGGATGATGACTCAACATAAAAGTAAATAGATAGGCCCTTCGCAGAGGGAAGCAGGGAATTGTAGAGGTGCCAGAGCTCGCTTTTAAAATAGAGATTGAATAACATTTTGAGCGGCATACTTTCACTGTCAACGCAACAACTATGAGATGGATGTATCTTCCATACTACATGCATTATAGGCAGTTCCCAAACAAAATGGTAAAGGTTTACACTCCCCCAACCACCAAAAAGCATCAATCCATGGTTTGCTCAAAACAACGAGTGCCTCCAACATACAACAGCCCTAGGGAAGTTTTGTTTAATTATTTTGATTTGCTTTGATCTTTTTGGATCATGGGACTGGGCATCCCGGTTACCGGCCCTTTCTCGTGAATGAGGAGCGGAGTCCACTCCTCTTGAGAATAACCCACCTAGCATGGAAGATATAGGCAGCCCTAGTTGTAACATGAGCTGCTCGAGCATACAAAACAGAATTTCATTTGAAGGTTTGGAGTTTGGCACATACAAATTTACTTGGAACAGCAGGTAAATACCGCATATAGGTAGGTATAGTGGACTCATATGGAACAACTTTGGGGTTTAAGGAGTTTGGATGCACAAGCAGTATTCCTGCTTAGTACAGGTGAAGGCTAGCAAAAGATTGGGAAGCGACCAACTGAGAGAGCGACAACAGTCATAAACATGCATTAAAATTAATTCACACCGAATACAAGCATGAGTAGGATATAATCCACCATGAACATAAATATCGTGGAGGCTATGTTGATTTGATTCAACTACATGCGTGAACATGTGCCAAGTCGAGTCACTCAATTCATTCCAAGGAGGATACCATCCCATCATACCACATCATAATCATTCTAATAGCATGTTGGCACGCAAGGTAAACCATTATAACTCATAGCTAATCAAGCATGGCACAAGCAACTATAATCTCTAAATGTCATTGCAAATATGTTTACTTCATAATAGTTGACTCAGGAACGATGAATCATCATATTTACAAAAACAAGAGGGGTCGAGTTCATACCAGCTTTTCTCATCCCAATAAGTCCATCATATATCATCATTATTGCCTTTCACTCGCACGACCGTACGATGTGTATAATAATAAGAGTGCACGTGCATTGGACTAAGCTGGAATCTGCAAGCATTCAACTCAAGAGAGAAGACAAGTAATATGGGCTCTAAATATAAATAATCAATCATGCATATGAGAGCCACTGAGCATTTTCAATATGGTCTTCTCGACCCCCAAAGAAAAGAAAAGAAAAGAAAATTATTTACATGGGAAGGCTCCCAACAAGTAAAGAAGAATGATAAATCTTTTTGGGTTTTAATTTTAATTTCTACTACAAGCAAGGAAATTAAAGTAACTATTTTTTTTGTTTTTTCTTAAGGTTTATCAAACACACAAGAAGAAAACTAGAAAAAAAAGAAATTTAAACTAACATGGATATTACAATGAAAGAGTATGAGCACCGACGACTAGAGTGTGAACATGAATGTAAAGTCGGTGAGAAATACGTACTCCCCCAAGCTTAGGATGTTGCCCTAAGTTGGTCTAATACCAAGGACCGCCTGGCTGATATCCATAAGTGAAACTGGGATTGTACTGAGATGCAGAGGCAACAGCCTCCTGGGCAGCAGCGTGTTGGTGAGCTGCCTCCATTCCCCTCTCATATTCAGTGGCTTCTTCCCTGGTGACAACATATCTTCCTTTTGCCTGATAATCAAAAAGGTAGGGAGCGGGGAGAGTAACAGGGACGACATTGCATCTGTCATAGATTAGTCGATAATGGAGGAATTGTTCATTCCTCTCAAGAAATTGATGATCAAACATAGCTTCTTTATCTAAATAAACAGGAGGTACAATCATATCCCCCTCTCGTGGAGCTATATTAAGAAAATTTGCCACACGGGTTGCATAAATTCCTCCAAGGAAGTTTCCCCTTTTACTATCATTATGCAACCTACATGCAACTATTTCCCCCAAGTTATAACCTCTATACCTGACAAAGCACTCTTGAGGACACAAAGATCAGGGGCACACATGTGACATACTTCGTCCTTACCGTTAATGCATTTACCAATCAAGAGAGCAAAGTAATGTATAGCAGGAAAATGAATGCTCCCTATGGTAGCTTGTGTTACGTCCCTAGATTCTCCCACAGTAATACTAGCAAGAAAATTTCTAACTTCAGATTTGGGAGGATCATTAATATTACCCCACTGAGGGAGTTTGCAAGCAGTTGTAAAATCCTCTAAATCCATGGTATAAGATGTATCATAAATATCAAACATAACACTAGGAGAATTACGCGAAGAAATATATTCGAACCTCCGCACAAAGGAATCAGTCAATTGATAATATTGAGGACACTTATCTTGTAAGAAGTCCTCCAGCTCGGCATTACGCACATACGCGTCAAATTCCTCCTTGAAGCCTGCTTCGACCATAAAATCATCGGATGGCCACTCGCAAGCCCATACATTTGCGTCCCTTGGCAAATTAACATCTTGTTCACGTATAGCAACCCTGGGCCCTTTCTTTGCCGAGGAACCACCTTGGTACATTCTTCTAAGCATATTTCTTTTTCTGAAATTTTAGTAACTTCAATATAAAAGTGAATAAAACTAAACAAGATTGATAGCAACACTCCTACAAGTGCCTAGAGCCTATATCATGCATCGGAATTGCTTGGGACCTCAAAAATTTAACATGCAAGCTCAAGAAAATGGCCACCTAAGCAGCAAAAATTTGCAATGAATAAAGCACTAGAACAAAAACTAATTGGACCAATGGAGGAGTCACATACCAAGCAACAATCTCCCAAAGCAGTTTCGCGAATGGAGCTTTGAGCTAAGAGATTGAAAATCGCAGCAAAACGAGCTAGAACTCGGGCTTGAGCTGGATGGGGATTTTTTGGGTAGAAGACAAAGTGTGTGGGTGCTGGCATAAGTGGAGGGGAGCCACCAGGGGCCCACGAGACAGGGGGCGCGCCCTCCTGATGTCTACTACACAACCTTCTTCTTGTAGACGTTGTTGGGCCTGCAAGTGCACAGGTTTGTAGGACAGTAGCAAATTTCCCTCAAGTGGATGACCTAAGGTTTATCAATCCGTAGGAGGCGTAGGATGAAGATGGTCTCTCTCAAACAACCCTGCAACCAAATAGCAAAGAGTCTCTTGTGTCCCCAACACACCCTACAATGGTAAATTGTATAGGTGCACTAGTTCGGCGAAGAGATGAAGATACAAGTACAAAACGGATAGTAGATAAAGGTATTTGTAATCTGAAATAATAAAAACAGAAAGGTAGCGAGTGATAAACGTGAGCGTAAACGGTATTGCAATGGTAGGAAACAAGGCCTAGGGTTCATACTTTCACTAGTGCAAGTTCTCTCAACAATAATAACATAGATAGATCATATAACAAGCCCTCAACATGCAACAAAGAGTCACTCCAAAGCCACTAATAGCGGAGAACAAACATAGAGATTATGGTAGGGTACGGAACCACCTCAAAGTTATTCGTTCAGATCGATCTATAAAAGAGTTCGTACTAGAATAACACCTTAAGATACAAATCAACCAAAACCCAAATGTCACCTAGATACTCCATTGTCACCTCAAGTATCCGTGGGCATGATTATACGATATGTATCACACAATCTTAGATTCATCCAACCAACATAAAAGTACTTCAAAGAGTGCCCCAAAGTCTCTATCGGAGAGTCAAGAACGTGTGCCAACCCCTATGCATAGGTTCCCAATGTCACGAAACCCGCAAGTTGATCACCAAAACATACATCAAGTGGATCGCAAGACATACATCAAGTGTTCTCATAAAAGACTCAATCCGATAAGATAACTTCAAAGGGGAAACTCAATTCATCACAAGAGAGTAGAGGGGTAGAAACATCATAAGATCCAACTAACATAGCAAAGCTCGGGATACATCAAGATCGTGCCATAGAGGGAACACGAGAGAGAACACGAGAGAGAGAGAGAGAGAGAGAGAGAGAGAGAGAGATCAAACACATAGCTACTGGTACATACCCTCAGCCCCGAGGGTGAACTACTCCCTCCTCGTCATCGAGAGCGCCGGGATGATGAAGATGGCCACCGGTGATGGGATCCCCCTCCGGCAGGGTGCCGGAACGGGGTCCCGATTGGTTTTGGGTGGCTACAGAGGCTTGTGGCGGCAGAACTCCCAATCTAACTTCTGTTCTGGAAGTCTTAGGGTACGTAGGTATATATGGGTGCAGGGGTACATCGGTGGACCTCCTGGGTGCTCACGAGGCAGGGGGCGTGCCCTAGGGGGGCACCCTCGTGGGCAGCCCGGGACTCCCCTGACATGCACTCCAAGTCCATCAGGTTGCTTTCGTTCCAAAAATAACTTCTCCAGTTGATTTCGTTCCGTTTTGACTCTGTCTGATATTCCTTTTCCTCGAAACACTGAAATAGGCATAAAACAGCAAATCTGGGCTAGGCCTCTGGTTAATAGGTTAGTCCCAAAAATAATATAAAAGTGGAAAATAAAGCCCAATATAGTCCAAAACAGTAGATAAAGTAGCATGGAGCAATCAAAAATTATAGATATGTTGGAGACGTATCAGGCATCCCCAAGCTTAATTCCTGCTCGTCCTCGAGTAGGTAAATGATAAAAAAAGAATTTTTGATGTGGAGTGATACTTTGGCATAATTTCAATGTAAATCTTCTTAATTGTGATATGAATATTAAGATCCAAAAGATTCAAGACAAAAGTTCATTTTGACACAAAAAATAATAATACTTCAAGCATACTAATCAAAGCAATCATGTCTTCTCAAAATAACATGGCAAAAGAAAGTTCATCCCTACAAAATCTTATAGTTAGGCTATGCTTCATTTTCATCACACAAAGATGTTCCCAACTTTTATACCCCTGATAACAAGCCAAGCAATTGTTTCATACTTAAATAATCTCAAACTTTTTCAACCTTCACGCAATACATGAGCGTGAGCCATGGATATAGCACTATGGGTGGAATAGAATATGATGATGGGGATTGTGTGGAGAAGACAAAAAAGGAGAAAGTCTCACATTGACGAGGATAATCAACGGGCTATGGAGATGCCCATCAATGGATGTCAACATGAGGAGTAGGGATTGAAATGCAATGGATGCACTAGAGCTATGAATGCTCAACAAAAGAAAACTAGTGGGTGTGCATCCAACTCTCTTGCTCATGAAGACCTAGGGCATTTGAGGAAGCCCATCGTAGGAATATACAAGCCAAGTTCTATAATGAAAAATTCCCACTAGTACAAAAAGACAACTTATGAGACTCACTAAATGAAGAAAAAGGTGCTACTTTGAAGCACAATATATGAGACTACATGAAGAACAAGGTGCTACTTTGAAGCACAAGTGTGGAAAAAGAGATAGTAGCATTGCCCCCCCCCCCCTTTTTTTGGGCCTTTCTCTTTTTTTTATTTGGGCAATGCTCTAATAATGAAGATCATCACACTTCTATTGATTACAACATAAGGATTACAACTCGAAACTTAGAACAAGATATGACTCTATATGAATGCCTCTGGCGGTGTATCGCGATGGTGCAATGAATCAAGAGTGACATGTATGAAAAATAATGCATGGTGGCTTTGCCACAAATATGATGTCAACTACATGATCATGCAATGGCAATATGACAAAATTGATGTATGTCATGATGATGATGAATGGAATGGTGGAAAGTTGCATGGCAATATATCTCGGAATGGCTATTGAAATGCCATAATAGGTAGGTATGGTGGCTGTTTTGAGGAAGATATAAGGAGGTTTATGTGTGACAGAGCGTATCGTATCACGGGGTTTGGATGCACCGGCGAAGTTTGCACCAACTCTCAAGGTGAGAAAGGGCAATGCACGGTACTGAAGAGGCTAGCAATGGCGGAAAGGTAAAAGTGTGTATAATCCATGGACTCAACATTAGTCAAAAGAACTCATATACTTATTGCAAAAAATTAGAAGTCATCAAAAATCAAGTACTACACACATGCTCCTAGGGGGATAGATTGGTAGGAAAAGACCATCGCTCGTCCCCGACTGCCACTCATAAGGATGCACAAGCCAGGTACACTTCATGTTTCAAATTTGTTACACAACTTTAACCATACGTGCATGCTACGGGACTTGCTAACTTCAACACAAGCATTCTTTAAATTCATAATCACCCAACTAGCATGAATTTAATATCACTACCTCCATATCTCAAAACAATTATCAAGCATCAAACTTTTCTTAGTATTCAACGCACTCAAAAGAAAGTTTCACATATCTTGAATACCAAGTATATTAATATTAAGCAAATTACCATGATATTAACAACTCTCAAAATAATATAAGTGAAGCATGAGAGTTCATCTATTTCTCCAAAATAAAACTACCACCATGCTCTAAAAGATATAAGTGAAGCACTATGAGCAATAACAAAAACTACTCCAAAAGATATAAGTGAAGCACTATGAGCAAAACTATCAAGCTCAAAAGATATAAGTGAAGCACATAGAGTATTCTAGGAAATTCCAATTTGTGTATGGCTCTCTCTCATTAAAGAATTTCAGATCTTAAAACTTTATTCAAACAGCAAGCAAAGCTAAAGAAAACTACATTGCAAGGATAGCACAACTCATGTGAAGAAGCAAAAACTTAGGCTCAACCCATACTAACCGATAGTAGTTGAAGAAGAAAGGTGGGATGCCTACCGGGGCATCCCCAAGCTTAGATGCTTGAGACTTCTTGAAATATTATCTTGGGGTGCCTTGGGCATCCCCAAGCTTGAACTTCTGTGTCTCCTTAATTCCTCTCATATCATGGTTTCTCTTTTTATCAAAAGCTTCATTCACAACAAACTCAACAAGAACTCGTGAGATAGGTTAGTATAAACCAATGCAAAACCTTATCATTTTCTACTGTAACAAATCACTTAAATTATTATTCAACATTGCATACTAAATGCCTCTGCATATTTAATAATCCTATCCTCAAATAGAATCATTAAACAAGCAAACATATGCAAACAATGCAACTATAACAGCAATCTGCCAAAACAGTACAGTCTGTAAAGAATGCAAGAGTATCAATACTTTCCTGACTCCAAAAGTTATTAACTAATATTCCCACTGTACTAAATTTATCAGATCTCAATATGCAAAAATATTCAACATTATACCATTCTCTGACTTTTCTAGGGAATTTTTGCAACAGCGGTAAACTTTCTGTTTTCAAACAGCAACATGTATACAAGCAAAATAAGCATGGCAAAGGCTATACTTGACTTTTTTATTGAACCTAAAGATGTAAAACACTACTCTAACTAAAAGCAAGCAAGAACTAACAATATAAAATGACGCTCCAAGCAAAACACATATCATGTGGTGAATAAAAATATAGCTCCAAGTAAAGTTACCGATGAACGAAGACGAAAGAGGGGATGCCTTCCGGGGCATCCCCAAGCTTAGGCTCTTGGTTGTCCTTGGATATTACCTTGGGGTGCCTTGGGCATACACAATCTTAGGCTCTTGCCACTCCTTATTCCATAGTCCATCAAATCCTTACCCAAAACTTGAAAACTTCAACCACACAAAACTCAAAACAAAACTCGTAAGCTCCGTTAGTATAAGAAAATAAAACCACCACTTAGGTACTGTAATGAACTCATTCTAAATTCATATTGGTGTAAAATCTACTGTAATCCAACTTATCTATGGTTCAAACCCTCCAATAATACTCATAGATTCATCAAGATAAGCAAACAACACATAGAAAACAGAATCTGTCAAAAACAGAACAGTCTGTAGTAATCTGTATCAAAAGTATACTTCTGGAACCCCAAAAATTATGAAATAAATTTCTGGACCTGAGAAATTTGTCTATTAATCATCTTCAAAAAGAATCAACCTAAAACCACTCTCCAGTAAAAAATGGCAGCAAATCTCGTGAATGCTAAAGTTTCTGTTTTTCACAGCAAGATCACATAAACTTCCCCCAAGTCTTCCCAAAGGTTCTACTTGGCACTTTATTGAAACAAAAGCTATAAAACATGATTCCTATGGTATCATAATCATATGGACACACAGAAACAGTAAGGGTAAATATTGGGTTGTCTCCCAACAAGCGATTTTCTTTAATGCCTTTCTAGCTAGGCATGATGATGACAATGATGCTCACATAAAAGATAAGAATTGAAAGATAACGGGAGCATCATGAAGCATATGACTAGCACATTTAAGTCTAACCCACTTCCTGTGCATAGGGATTTTGTGAGCAAACAACTTATGGGAACAATAATCAACTAGCATAGGAAGGCAAAACAAGCATAACTTCAGGAATTTAAGCACATAGGGAGGAAACTTGATATTATTGCAATTCCTACAAGCATATGTTCCTCTCTCATAGTAATTTTCAGTAGCATCATGAATGAATTCAAAAATATAACCAGCACCTAAAGCATTCTTTTCATGATCTACAAGCATAGAAAATTTACTACTCTCCACATAAGCAAATTTCTTCTCATGAATAGTAGTGGGAGCAAACTCAACAAAATAACTATCATGTGATTGAAAATTAAGATCAAGATGACACGTTTCATGGTTATCATTATTCTTTAAAGCATACGTGTCATCACAATAATCATCATAGATAGGAGGCATGCTTTCATCATAGTAAATTTGCTCATCAAAGCTTGGGGGACAAAAAATATCATCTCCATCAAACATAGCATCCCCAAGCTTGTGGCTTTGCATATCATTAGCATCATGGGTATTCAGGGAATTCATACTAACAACATTGCAATCATGCTCATCATTCACATATTTTATGCCAAAAATTCTATGTAATTCTTCTTCTAGCATTTGAGCACAATTCTATGTAATTCTTCTTCTAGCATTTGAGCACAATTTTCCTTTCCATCATTCTCATGAGATAAACTCAACTCCATTTTTTTGTAGTTTTCTTTTATAAACTAGACTAGTGCTAAAACAAGAAACAAAAAGATTCAATTGCAAGATCTAAAGATATACCTTCAAGCGCTAACCTCCCCGGCAACGGCGCCAGAAACTGCTTGATGTCTACTACACAACCTTCTTCTTGTAGACGTTGTTGGGCCTGCAAGTGCACAGGTTTGTAGGACAGTAGCAAATTTCCCTCAAGTGGATGACCTAAGGTTTATCAATCCGTAGGAGGCGTAGGATGAAGATGGTCTCTCTCAAACAACCCTGCAACCAAATAGCAAAGAGTCTCTTGTGTCCCCAACACACCCAATACAATGGTAAATTGTATAGGTGCACTAGTTTGGCGAAGAGATGAAGATACAAGTGCAAAATGGATAGTAGATAAAGGTATTTGTAATCTAAAATAATAAAAACAGCAAGGTAGCAAGCGATAAACGTGAGCGTAAACGGTATTGCAATGGTAGGAAACAAGGCCTAGGGTTCATACTTTCACTAGTGCAAGTTCTCTCAACAATAATAACATAGATAGATCATACAACAAGCCCTCAACATGCAACAAAGAGTCACTCCAAAGCCACTAATAGCGGAGAACAAACGTAGATATTATGGTAGGGTACGAAACCACCTCAAAGTTATTCGTTCATATCGATCTATAAAAGAGTTCGTACGAGAATAACACCTTAAGATACAAATCAACCAAAACCCTAATGTCACCTAGATACTCCATTGTCACCTCAAGTATCCGTGGGCATGATTATACGATATGTATCACACAATCTCAGATTCATCCAACCAACATAAAAGTACTTCAAAGAGTGCCCCAAAGTCTCTACCGAAGAGTCAAGAACGTGTGCCAACCCCTATGCATAGGTTCCCAATGTCACGAAACCCACAAGTTGATCACCAAAACATACATCAGGTGGATCGCAAGACATACATCAAGTGTTTTCATAAAAGTCTCAATCCGATAAGATAACTTCAAAGGGGAAACTCAATTCATCACAAGAGAGTAGAGGGGGAGAAACATCATAAGATCCAACTACCATAGCAAAGCTTGGGATGCATCAAGATCGTGCCATAGAGGGAACATGAGAGAGAACACGAGAGAGAGAGAGATCAAACACATAGCTACTGGTACATGCCCTCAGCCCCGAGGGTGAACTACTCCCTCCTCGTTATGGAGAGCGCCAGGATGATGAAGATGGCCACCGGTGATCGGATCCCCCTCCGGCAGGGTGCCAGAACAGGGTCCCGATTTGTTTTTGGTGGCTACAGAGGCTTGCGGCGGCGGAACTCCCAATCTAACTTCTGTTCTGGAAGTTTTAGGGTACGTAGGTATATATGGGTGCAGGGGGTACATTGGTGGACCTCCGGGGTGCTCACGAGGCAGGGGGCGCGCCCTAGGGGGGCCGCCCTAGGGGGGGCGCCCCCCGCCCTCGTGGGCAGCCCGGGACTCCCCTGACGTGCACTCCAAGTCCATCAGGTTGCTTTCCTTCCAAAAATAACTTCTCGAGTTGATTTCGTTCCGTTTTGACTCCGTCTGATAGTCCTTTTCCTCGAAACACTGAAATAGGCATAAAATAGCAAATCTGGGCTGGGCCTCCTGTTAATAGGTTAGTCCCAAAAATAATATAAAAGTGGAAAATAAAGCCCAATATAGTCCAAAACAATAGATAAAGTAGCATGGAGCAATCAAAAATTATAGATATGTTGGAGACGTATCACCTCCTCTCTCGTGGCCTGGTGCTGGGCCCTCCTGCAGTGTTTTCAGTTCCTAAAATCCTCAAATATTCTAGAAAAATCATACTAAATTTGTAGGGCATGTGGAGCACTTTTATTTTTGGACTATTTTTTAATGCACGGATAATTCAGAAAACAGACAGATAATACTATTTTTGCTTTATTTATTCTAAATAACAGAAAGTAAAAAGAGGGTACAGAAGGTTGTGCCTTCTAGTTTCATCCATCTCGTGATCATCAAAATGAATCCACTCACAAGGTTGATCATGTCTTGTTAACAAACTCATTCTGAATAACACGGAACCGGAGAAATTTTGAATAACACAAAGTTACCTCAACGGGGATATGAAAATCCCCAACAATAAGAATATCATACTTTTTCTTGACAGTAGGGAGAGGAAATTCAAAACCTCCAAAAATAATAATTGGAACATTTTCAATAGAATTGATACTATGAACTTGAGATTGTTTTCTCGGAAAGTGTACCGTATGCTCATTACCATTAACATGAAAAGTGACATTGCCTTTGTTGCAATCAATAACAGCCCCTGCAGTATTAAGAAAAGGTCTACCAAGGATAATAGACATACTATCATCCTCGGGAATATCAAGAATTACAAAGTCCGTTAAGATAGTGACATTTGCAACTACAACAGGCACATCCTCATAAGTACCGACAGGTATAGCAGTTGATTTATCGGCCATTTGCAAGGATATTTCAGTAGGTGTCAACTTATTCAATTCAAGTCTACGATATAAAGAGAGAGGCATAACACTAACACCGGATCCAAGATCACATAAAGCAGTTCTAACATAATTTCTTTTAATAGAGCATGGTATAGTTGGAACACCCGGATCTCCAAGTTTCTTTGGTATTCCACCCTTAAAAGTGTAATTAGCAAGCATGGTGGAAATTTCAGCTTCCGGTATCTTTCTTTTATTTGTGATGATAACCTTCATATATTTAGCATAAGGATTTACTTTAAGCATATCAGTTAAGCGCATACGTAATAAAACAGGTCTAATCATTTCAGCAAAGCGCTCAAAATCCTCATCATCCTTTGACTTGGAGGAAAGGGCATGGGTTTCTGAACCCATGGTTCTCTTTCTTTACCGTGCTTCCTACCGACAAAATCTCTCTTATCATAACATTGATTCTTTGATTGTGGGTTATCAAGATCAACAGCTGGTTCAATCTCTACATCATTGTCTTTGCTAGGTTGAGCATCAACATGAACATTATCATTAACATTATCACTAGGTTCATGTTCATCACCTGATTGTGTTTCAACATCAGAAATAGAAATATCATTGGGATTCTCAGGTGTGTCTACAGTAGGTTCACTAGAAGCATGCAAGGTTCTATTGTCTTTCTTTTTCTTCTTCTTAGAAGAATTAGGTGCCTCTAAATTATTTCTTTGAGAATCTTGCTCGATTCTCTTAGGGTGGCCTTCAGGATACAGAGGTTCCTGAGTCATTCTACCAGTTCTAGTAGCCACTCTAACAGCAAAATCATTTTTATTATTTAATTCATCAAGCAGATCATTTTGAGCTTTGAGTACTTGCTCAGCTTGAGTAGCAACCATAGAAGCATATTTGCTAACGCGGTGGAGTTCATCTTTAACTCTAGCCAGATTATCACCTACGCGTCCTATCTCGAAAGCATTATTCTTTAACTCTGTACCAACATAAGCATTAAAACTTTCTTGTCTAGCCATAAAGTCATCAAATTCGTCTAAGCATGGGCTCTGAAATTTAGTAGAGGGTGTTTCAACCTTATCATATGTATAGAGAGAATTTACCTTTACTACCTGTGTCAGGTTATCAAGACAATGTAGTTCTTCAGGCGATATATTCAGACCATGTATTTCTTCAATAGGAGGTAAATTCTTAACATCTTCAGCTTTAATACCTTTTTCTTTAATTGATTTCTTTGCCTCTTGCATATCTTCAGGACTGAGAAATAAAACACCTCTCTTCTTCGGAGTGGGTTTAGGAATAGGCTCAGGAGTTGGCTCAATTGGTTCAGGAATTACTTCAGGAACTGGCTCGGGAAGAGTCCAATTATTTTCATTAGTCAACATATTATTCAATAGTATTTCAGCTTCGTCGACTGTTCTTTCCCTGAAAACACAACCAGCACAACTATCCAAGTGGTCCTTGGAAGCATCGGTTAGTCCATTATAAAAGATATCAAGTATTTCATTTTTCTTAAGAGGATGATCAGGCAAAGCATTAACTAACCGGAGAAGCCTCCCCGAAGCTTGTGGGATACTCTCTTCTTTGATTTGCATAAAATTATATATTTCCGCAAGGCATCTTGTTTCTTATGAGCAGGGAAATATTTAGCAGAGAAGTAATAAATCATATCCTCGGGACTACGCACACAACCAGGAGCAAGAGAATTGTACCAAGTCTTAGCATCACCCTTTAATGAGAACGGAAATATCTTAAGGATATATAAATAGCGAGACTTCTCATCATGAGTAAATAGGGTGGCTATATCATTCAACTTGGTAAGATGTGCCACAACAGTTTTAGTTTCAAGGCCATAAAAAGGATCAGATTCAACTAAAGTAATAATATCAGGATCAACAGAGAATTCATAATCCTTATCAGTAACACAGATAGGTGAAGTAGCAAAAGCAGGATCGGGTTTCATTCTAGCATTAAGAGACTGCTGCTTCCATTTAGCTAATAATTTCTTAAGATCAGATCTATCATTGCAAGCAAGAATTTCCATAGAAGCTTTTTCATTCATAACATAACCCTTAGGAACAACAGGTAATACATAATCATTGGGGGAACGTTCCTCATCACTATCATCAATAGCATCTTCAATATTTTCATTCCCCCTAACTCTAGCAAGTTGTTCATCAAGAAATTCACCTACTGGCAAAGTAGTATCACGCACAGAAGTAGTTTCATCATGCATAGCAGAAGTGGCATCATCAATAACATGTGACATATCAGAATTCATAACAGTAGCAGGTTTAGGTATCGCAAGCGTACTAATAACGGAAGGAGAATCCAGTGCAGAGCTAGATGGCAGTTCCTTACCTCCCCTCGTAGTTGAGGGATAGATCTTGGTCTTAGCGTCTTTCAAGTTCTTCATAGTGATCAACAGATATAAATCCCAAGTGACTCAAAGAATAGAGCTATGCTCCCTGCAATGGCGCCAGAAATTAGTCTTGATAACCCACAAGTGTAGGGGATCGCAACAGCTTTCGAGGGTGAAGTACAACCCGAATTTATTGATTTGACACAAGGGGAGCCAAAGAATATTCTTGAGTATTAGCAGTTGAGTTGTCAATTTAACCACACCTGGATAACTTAGTATCTGCAGCAAAGTGTTTAGTAGCAAAAGTGGTATGATAATAATGGTAACAGTAGCAATAGAAAAGGTAAATGTTTTTGGGTTTTTGTAGTGGTTGTAATAGTAGCAATGAAAAAGTAAATAAGCGGAGAACAATATGTGAAAAGCTCGTAGGCAATGGATCAGTGATGTATAAGTATGCCGGATGCGATTCCTCATGCAATAGTTATAACATAGGGTGATATAGAACTAGCTCCAATTCATCAATGTAATGTAGGCATGTATTCCGTAAATAGTCACACGTGCTTATGGAAAAGAACTTGCATGACATCTTTTGTCCTACCCTCCCATGGAAGCGGGGTCCTAGTAGAAACTAAGGGATATTAAGGCCTCCTTTTAATAGAGAACTGGACCAAAGCATTAACACATAGTGAATACATGAACTCCTCAAACTACGGTCATCACCGAGAAGTATCCCGATTATTGTCACTTCGGGGTTGTCGGATCATAACACATAATAGGTGACTATAGACTTGCAAGATAGGATCAAGAACACACATATATTCATGAAAACATGATAGGTTCAGTTCTGAAATCATGGCACTCGGGCCCTAGTGACAAGCATTAAGCATAGCAAAGTCATAGCAACATCAATCTCAGAACATAGTGGATACTAGGGATCAAACCCTATAAAAACTAACTTGATTACATGGTAAATCTCATCCAACCCATCACCGTCCAGCAATCCTACGATGGAATTACTCACGCACGGCGGTGAGCATCATGAAATTGGTAATGCAGGATGGTTGATGATGACGACGGCGACGAATCCCCCTCTCCGGAGCCCCGAACGGACTACAGATCAGCCCTCCCGAGAGAGATTAGGGCTTGGCGGCGGCTCCGTGTCGTAAAATACGATGAAACTTTCTCCTTGAGTTTTTTCTCCCCGAGATGGTATATATGGAGTTGGAGTTGAGGTCGGAGGAGGTCCGGGTAGGCCACGAGATAGGAGGGCGTGCCCTAGGGGGGCGCGCCCCCCTGTCTCGTGGACAGCCCATGGGCCCCCTGACCTTGATTCTTTCGCGAAAAAATCTTATTAAATCTAAAAAGTGCCTCCGTGGATTTCCAGGACATTCCGAGAACTTTTCTTTCTACACATAAAACAACATCATGGTAGTTCTGCTGAAAATAGCGTCAGTCCAGGTTAGTTTCATTCAAATCATGCAAGTTAGAGTCGAAAACAAGGGCAAAAGTGTTTGGAAAAGTAGATACGTTGGAGACGTATCAACTCCCACAAGCTTAAACCTTTGCTTGTCCTCAAGCAATTCAGTTGATAAACTGAAAGTGATAAACAAAAACTTTTACAAACTTTGTTTGCTCGTGTTGTTGTAAACATGAAAAGCCAGCATTCAAATTTCAGCAAATATTATGAACTAACCATACTCACAATAACACATAGGTTAGCATAATCAGCTAGCGAGTCATAATAATAAAACTCGGATGACAACAGTTTCTCAAAATAATCATAACATGATATAACAAAATGGTATCTCGCTAGCCCTTTCTGAGACCGCAAAACATAAATGCAGAGCACCTTTAAAGATCAAGGACTGACTAAACATTGTAATTCATGGTAAAAGAGATCCGGTCAAGTCATACCCAATATAAATCAATAATAATGAATGCAAATGATAGTGTGCTCTCCAGCGGGTGCTTTTAATAAGAAGGATGATGACTCAACATAAAAGTAAATAGATAGGCCCTTCGTAGAGGGAAGCAGGGAATTGTAGAGGTGCCAGAGCTCGCTTTTAAAATAGAGATTGAATAACATTTTGAGTGGCATACTTTCACTGTCAACACAACAACTATGAGATGGCTGTATCTTCCATACTACATGCATTATAGGCAGTTCCCAAACAGAATGGTAAAGGTTTACACTCCCCCAACCACCAAAAATCATCAATCCATGGTTTGCTCAAAACAACGAGTGCCTCCAAGATACAACAGCCCTAGGGAAGTTTTGTTTAATTATTTTGATTTGCTTTGATCTTTTTGGATCATGGGACTGGGCATCCCGGTTACCGGCCCTTTCTCGTGAATGAGGAGCGGAGTCCACTCCTCTTGAGAATAACCCACCTAGCATGGAAGATATAGGCAGCCCTAGTTGTAACATGAGCTGCTCGAGCATACAAAACAGAATTTCATTTGAAGGTTTGGAGTTTGGCACATACAAATTTACTTGGAACAGCAGGTAAATACCGCATATAGGTAGGTATAGTGGACTCATATGGAACAACTTTGGGGTTTAAGGAGTTTGGATGCACAAGCAGTATTCCCGCTTAGTACAGGTGAAGGCTAGCAAAAGATTGGGAAGCGACCAACTGAGAGAGCGACAACAGTCATAAACATGCATTAAAATTAATTCACACCGAATACAAGCATGAGTAGGATATAATCCACCATGAACATAAATATCGTGGAGGCTATGTTGATTTGATTCAACTACATGCGTGAACATGTGCCAAGTCGAGTCACTCAATTCATTCCAAGGAGGATACCATCCCATCATACCACATCATAATCATTCTAATAGCATGTTGGCACGCAAGGTAAACCATTATAACTCATAGCTAATCAAGCATGGCACAAGCAACTATAATCTCTAAATGTCATTGCAAATATGTTTACTTCATAATAGCTGACTCAGGAACGATGAATCATCATATTTACAAAAACAAGAGGGGTCGAGTTCATACCAGCTTTTCTCATCCCAATAAGTCCATCATATATCATCATTATTGCCTTTCACTCGCACGACCGTACGATGTGTATAATAATAAGAGTGCACGTGCATTGGACTAAGCTGGAATCTGCAAGCATTCAACTCAAGAGAGAAGACAAGTAATATGGGCTCTAAATATAAATAATCAATCATGCATATGAGAGCCACTGAGCATTTTCAATATGGTCTTCTCGACCCCCAAAGAAATGAAAAGAAAAGAAAATTATTTACATGGGAAAGCTCCCAACAAGTAAAGAAGAATGAGAAATCTTTTGGGGTTTTAATTTTAATTTCTACTACAAGCAAGGAAATTAAAGTAACTATTTTTTTGTTTTTTCTTAAGGTTTATCAAACACACAAGAAGAAAACTAGAAAAAAAAGAAATTTAAACTAACATGGATATTACAATGAAAGAGTATGAGCACCGACGACTAGTGTGTGAACATGAATGTAAAGTCGGTGAGAAATATGTACTCCCCCAAGCTTAGGATGTTGCCCTAAGTTGGTCTAATACCAAGGACCGCCTGGCTGATATCCATAAGTGAAACTGGGATTGTACTGAGATGCAGAGGCAACAGCCTCCTGGGCAGCAGCGTGTTGGTGAGCTGCCTCCATTCCCCTCTCATATTCAGTGGCTTCTTCCCTGGTGACAACATATCTTCCTTTTGCCTGATAATCAAAAAGGTAGGGAGCAGGGAGAGTAACAGGGACGACATTGCGTCTGTCATAGATTAGTCGATAATGGAGGAATTGTTCATTCCTCTCAAGAAATTGATGATCAAACATAGCTTCTTTATCTAAATAAACAGGAGGTACAATCATATCCCCCTCTCGTGGAGCTATATTAAGAAAATTTGCCACACGGGTTGCATAAATTCCTCCAAGGAAGTTTCCCCTTTTACTATCATTATGCAACCTACATGCAACTATTTCCCCCAAGTTATAACCTCTATACCTGACAAAGCACTCTTGAGGACACAAAGATCAGGGGCACACATGTGACATACTTCGTCCTTACCATTAATGCATTTACCAATCAAGAGAGCAAAGTAATGTATAGCAGGAAAATGAATGCTCCCTATGGTGGCTTGTGTTACGTCCCTAGATTCTCCCACAGTAATACTAGCAAGAAAATTTCTAACTTCAGATTTGGGAGGATCATTAATATTACCCCACTGAGGGAGTTTGCAAGCAGTTGTAAAATCCTCTAAATCCATGGTATAAGATGTATCATAAATATCAAACATAACACTAGGAGAATTACGCGAAGAAATATATTCGAACCTCCGCACAAAGGAATTAGTCAATTGATAATATTGAGGACACTTATCTTGTAAGAAGTCCTCCAGCTCGGCATTACGCACATACGCGTCAAATTCCTCCTTGAAGCCTTCTTCGACCATAAAATCATCGGATGGCCAGTCGCAAGCCCATACATTTGCGTCCCTTGGCAAATTAACATCTTGTTCATGTATAGCAACCCTGGGCCCTTTCTTTGCCGAGGAACCACCTTGGTACATTCTTCTAAGCATATTTCTTTTTCTGAAATTTTCTGAAATTTTAGTAACTTCAATATAAAAGTGAATAAAACTAAACAAGATTGATAGCAGCTACTCCTACAAGTGCCTAGAGCCTATATCATGCATCGGAATTGCTTGGGACCTCAAAAATTTAACATGCAAGCTCAAGAAAATGGCCACCTAAGCAGCAAAAATTTGCAATGAATAAAGCACTAGATCAAAAACTAATTGGACCAATGGAGGAGTCACATACCAAGCAACAATCTCCCAAAGCAGTTTTGCGAATGGAGCTTTGAGCTAAGAGATCGAAAATCGCAGCAAAACGAGCTAGAAGTCGGGCTTGAGCTGGATGGGGATTTTTTGGGTAGAAGACGAAGTGTGTGGGTGCTGGCATAAGTGGAGGGGAGCCACCAGGGGCCCACGAGACAGGGGGCGCGCCCTCCTGATGTCTACTACACAACCTTCTTCTTGTAGACGTTGTTGGGCCTGCAAGTGCACAGGTTTGTAGGACAGTAGCAAATTTCCCTCAAGTGGATGACCTAAGGTTTATCAATCCGTAGGAGGCGTAGGATGAAGATGGTCTCTCTCAAACAACCCTGCAACCAAATAGCAAAGAGTCTCTTGTGTCCCCAACACACCCTACAATGGTAAATTGTATAGGTGCACTAGTTCGGCGAAGAGATGAAGATACAAGTACAAAACGGATAGTAGATAAAGGTATTTGTAATCTGAAATAATAAAAACAGCAAGGTAGCGAGCGATAAACGTGAGTGTAAACGGTATTGCAATGGTAGGAAACAAGGCCTAGGGTTCATAATTTCACTAGTGCAAGTTCTCTCAACAATAATAACATAGATAGATCATATAACAAGCCCTCAACATGCAACAAAGAGTCACTCCAAAGCCACTAATAGCGGAGAACAAACATAGAGATTATGGTAGGGTACGGAACCACCTCAAAGTTATTCATTCAGATCGATCTATAAAAGAGTTCGTACTAGAATAACACCTTAAGATACAAATCAACCAAAACCCAAATGTCACCTAGATACTCCATTGTCACCTCAAGTATCCGTGGGCATGATTATATGATATGTATCACACAATCTTAGATTCATCCAACCAACATAAAAGTACTTCAAAGAGTGCCCCAAAGTCTCTATCGGAGAGTCAAGAACGTGTGCCAACCCCTATGCATAGGTTCCCAATGTCACGAAACCCGCAAGTTGATCACCAAAACATACATCAAGTGGATCACAAGACATACATCAAGTGTTCTCATAAAAGACTCAATCCGATAAGATAACTTCAAAGGGGAAACTCAATTCATCACAAGAGAGTAGAGGGGTAGAAACATCATAATATCCAACTAACATAGCAAAGCTCGGGATACATCAAGATCGTGCCATAGAGGGAACACGAGAGAGAACACGAGAGAGAGAGAGAGAGAGAGAGAGAGAGAGAGATCAAACACATAGCTACTGGTACATACCCTCAGCCCCGAGGGTGAACTACTCCCTCCTCGTCATCGAGAGCGCCGGGATGATGAAGATGGCCACCGCTGATGGGATCCCCCTCCGGCAGGGTGCCGGAACGGGGCCCGATTGGTTTTGGGTGGCTACAGAGGCTTGTGGCGGCGGAACTCCCAATCTAACTTCTGTTCTGGAAGTTTTAGGGTACGTAGGTATATATGGGTGCAGGGGTACGTCGGTGGACCTTCTGGGTGCTCACGAGGCAGGGGGCGTGCCCTAGGGGGGGCACCCTCGTGGGCAGCCCGGGACTCCCCTAACATGCACTCCAAGTCCATCAGGTTGCTTTCGTTCCAAAAATAACTTCTCCAGTTGATTTCGTTCCGTTTTGACTCTGTCTGATATTCCTTTTCCTCGAAACACTGAAATAGGCATAAAATAGCAAATCTGGGCTAGGCCTCCGGTTAATAGGTTAGTCCCAAAAATAATATAAAAGTGGAAAATAAATCCCAATACAGTCCAAAACAGTAGATAAAGTAGCATGGAGCAATCAAAAATTATAGATATGTTGGAGACGTATCAGGCATCTCCAAGCTTAATTCCTGCTCGTCCTCGAGTGGGTAAATGATAAAAAAAGAATTTTTGATGTGGAGTGATACTTTGGCATAATTTCAATGTAAATCTTCTTAATTGTGATATGAATATTCAGATCCAAAAGATTCAAGACAAAAGTTCATTTTGACACAAAAAATAATAATACTTCAAGCATACTAATCAAAGCAATCATGTCTTCTCAAAATAACATGGCAAAAGAAAGTTCATCCCTACAAAGATGTTCCCAACTTTTATACCCCCGATAACAAGCCAAGCAATTGTTTCATACTTAAATAATCTCAAACTTTTTCAACCTTCACGCAATACATGAGGGTGAGCCATGGATATAGCACTATGGGTGGAATAGAATATGATGATGGGGATTGTGTGGAGAAGACAAAAAAGGAGAAAGTCTCACATTGACGAGGATAATCAACGGGCTATGGAGATGCCCATCAATGGATGTCAACATGAGGAGTAGGGATTGACATGCAATGGATGCACTAGAGCTATGAATGCTCAACAAAAGAAAACTAGTGGGTGTGCATCCAACTCTCTTGCTCATGAAGACCTAGGGCATTTGAGGAAGCCCATCGTAGGAATATACAAGCCAAGTTCTATAATGAAAAATTCCCACTAGTATAAAAAGACAACTTATGAGACTCACTAAATGAAGAAAAAGGTGCTACTTTGAAGCACAATATATGAGACTACATGAAGAACAAGGTGCTACTTTGAAGCACAAGTGTGGAAAAAGAGATAGTAGCATTGCCCCCCCCCCCTTTTTTTGGGCCTTTCTCTTTTTTTTATTTGGGCAATGCTCTAATAATGAAGATCATCACACTTCTATTGATTACAACATAAGGATTACAACTCGAAACTTAGAACAAGATATGACTCTATATGAATGCCTCTGGCGGTGTATCGGGATGGTGCAATGAATCAAGAGTGACATGTATGAAAAATAATGCATGGTGGCTTTGCCACAAATATGATGTCAACTACATGATCATGCAATGGCAATATGACAAAAGTGATGTATGTCATGATGATGATGAACGGAATGGTGGAAAGTTGCATGGCAATATATCTCGGAATGGCTATTGAAATGCCATAATAGGTAGGTATGGTGGCTATTTTGAGGAAGATATAAGGAGGTTTATGTGTGACAGAGCGTATCGTATCACGGGGTTTGGATGCACCGGCGAAGTTTGCACCAACTCTCAAGGTGAGAAAGGGCAATGCACGGTACTGAAGAGGCTAGCAATGGCGGAAAGGTAAAAGTGCGTATAATCCATGGACTCAACATTAGTCAAAAGAACTCATATACTTATTGCAAAAATTTAGAAGTCATCAAAAATCAAGTACTACACACATGCTCCTAGGGGGATAGATTGGTAGGAAAAGACCATCGCTCGTCCCCGACTGCCACTCATAAGGATGCACAAGCCAGGTACACTTCATGTTTCAAATTTGTTACACAACTTTAACCATACGTGCATGCTACGGGACTTGCTAACTTCAACACAAGCATTCTTTAAATTCATAATCACCCAACTAGCATGAATTTAATATCACTACCTCCATATCTCAAAACAATTATCAAGCATCAAACTTTTCTTAGTATTCAACACACTCAAAAGAAAGTTTCACATATCTTGAATACCAAGTATATTAATATTAAGCAAATTACCATGATATTAACAACTCTCAAAATAATATAAGTGAAGCATGAGAGTTCATATATTTCTCCAAAATAAAACTACCACCATGCTCTAAAAGATATAAGTGAAGCACTATGAGCAATAACAAAAACTACTCCGAAAGATATAAGTGAAGCACTATGAGCAAAACTATCAAGCTCAAAAGATATAAGTGAAGCACATAGAGTATTCTAGGAAATTCCAATTTGTGTATGGCTCTCTCTCATTAAATAATTTCAGATCTTAAAACTTTATTCAAATAGCAAGCAAAGCTAAAGAAAACTACATTGCAAGGATAGCACAACTCATGTGAAGAAGCAAAAACTTAGGCTCAACCCATACTAACCGATAGTAGTTGAAGAAGAAAGGTGGGATGCCTACCGGGGCATCCCCAAGCTTAGATGCTTGAGACTTCTTGAAATATTATCTTGGGGTGCCTTGGGCATCCCCAAGCTTGAACTTCTGTGTCTCCTTAATTCCTCTCATATCATGGTTTCTCTTTTTATCAAAAGCTTCATTCACAACAAACTCAACAAGAACTCGTGAGATAGGTTAGTATAAACCAATGCAAAACCTTATCATTTTCTACTGTAACAAATCACTTAAATTATTATTCAACATTGCATACTAAATGCCTCTGCATATTTAATACTCCTATCCTCAAATAGAATCATTAAACAAGCAAACATATGCAAACAATGCAACTATAACAACAATCTACCAAAACAGTACAGTCTGTAAAGAATGCAAGAGTATCAATACTTTCCTGACTCCAAAAATTATTAACTAATATTCCCACTGTACTAAATTTATCAGATCTCAATATGCAAAAATATTCAACATTATACCATTCTCTGACTTTTCTAGGGAATTTTTGCAACAGCGGTAAACTTTCTGTTTTCAAACAGCAACATGTATACAAGCAAAATAAGCATGGCAAAGGCTATACTTGACTTTTTTATTGAACCTAAAGATGTAAAACACTACTCTAACTAAAAGCAAGCAAGAACTAACAATATAAAATGACGCTCCAAGCAAAACACATATCATGTGGTGAATAAAAATATAGCTCCAAGTAAAGTTACCGATGAACGAAGACGAAAGAGGGGATGCCTTCCGGGGCATCCCCAAGCTTAGGCTCTTGGTTGTCCTTGGATATTACCTTGGGGTGCCTTGGGAATACACAATATTAGGCTCTTGCCACTCCTTATTCCATAGTCCATCGAATCCTTACCCAAAACTTGAAAACTTCAACCACGCAAAACTCAAAACAAAACTCGTAATCTCCGTTAGTATAAGAAAATAAAACCACCACTTAGGTACTGTAATGAACTCATTATAAATTCAAATTGGTGTAATATCTACTGTAATCCAACTTATCTATGGTTCAAACCCTCCAATAATACTCATAGATTCATCAAGATAAGCAAACAACACATAGAAAACAGAATCTGTCAAAAACAGAACAGTCTGTAGTAATCTGTATCAAAAGTATACTTCTGGAACCCCAAAAATTATGAAATAAATTTCTGGACCTGAAGAAATTTGTCTATTAATCATCTTCAAAAAGAATCAACCTAAAACCACTCTCCAGTAAAAAATGGAAGCAAATCTCGTGAGTGCTAAAGTTTCTGTTTTTCACAGCAAGATCACATAAACTTCCCCCGAGTCTTCCCAAAGGTTCTACTTGGCACTTTATTGAAACAAAAGCTATAAAACATGATTACTATGGTATCATAATCATATGGACACACAGAAACAGTAAGGGTAAATATTGGGTTGTCTCCCAACAAGCGATTTTCTTTAATGCCTTTCTAGCTAGGCATGATGATGACAATGATGCTCACATAAAAGATAAGAATTGAAACATAACGGGAGCATCATGAAGCATATGACTAGCACATTTAAGTCTAACCCACTTCCTGCGCATAGGGATTTTGTGAGCAAACAACTTATGGGAACAATAATCAACTAGCATAGGAAGGCAAAACAAGCATAACTTCAAGAATTTAAGCACATAGGGAGGAAACTTGATATTATTGCAATTCCTACAAGCATATGTTCCTCTCTCATAGTAATTTTCAGTAGCATCATGAATGAATTCAACAATATAACCAGCACCTAAAGCATTCTTTTCATGATCTACAAGCATAGAAAATTTACTACTCTCCACATAAGCAAATTTCTTCTCATGAATAGTAGTGGGAGCAAACTCAACAAAATAACTATCATGTGATTGAAAATTAAGATCAAGATGACACGTTTCATGTTATCGTTATTCTTTAAAGCATACGTGTCATCACAATAATCATCATAGATAGGAGGCATGCTTTCATCATAGTAAATTTGCTCATCAAAGCTTGGGGGACAAAAAATATCATCTCCATCAAACATAGCTTCCCCAAGCTTGTGGCTTTGCATATCATTAGCATCATGGGTATTCAGGGAATTCATACTAACAACATTGCAATCATGCTCATCATTCACATATTTTATGCCAAAAATTCTATGTAATTCTTCTTCTAGCATTTGAGCACAATTTTCCTTTCCATCATTCTCACAAAAGATATTAAAAAGGTGAAGCGTATGAGACAAACTCAACTCCATTTTTTTGTAGTTTTCTTTTATAAACTAGACTAGTGCTAAAACAAGAAACAAAAAGATTCAATTGCAAGATCTAAAGATATACCTTCAAGCGCTAACCTCCCCGGCAACGGCGCCAGAAACTGCTTGATGTCTACTACACAACCTTCTTCTTGTAGACGTTGTTGGGCCTGCAAGTGCACAGGTTTGTAGGACAGTAGCAAATTTCCCTCAAGTGGATGACCTAAGGTTTATTAATCCGTAGGAGGCATAGGATGAAGATGGTCTCTCTCAAACAAACCTGCAACCAAATAGCAAAGAGTATCTTGTGTCCCCAACACACCCAATACAATGGTAAATTGTATAGGTGCACTAGTTTGGCGAAGAGATGAAGATACAAGTGCAAAATGGATAGTAGATAAAGGTATTTGTAATCTAAAATAATAAAAACAGCAAGGTAGCAAGCGATAAACGTGAGCGTAAACGGTATTGCAATGGTAGGAAACAAGGCCTAGGGTTCATACTTTCACTAGTGCAAGTTCTCGCAACAATAATAACATAGATAGATCATATAACAAGCCCTCAACATGCAACAAAGAGTCACTCCAAAGCCACTAATAGCGGAGAACAAACGTAGAGATTATGGTAGGGTACGAAACCACCTCAAAGTTATTCGTTCATATAGATCTATAAAAGAGTTCGTACGAGAATAACACCTTAAGATACAAATCAACCAAAACCCAAATGTCACCTAGATACTCCATTGTCACCTCAAGTATCCGTGGGCATGATTATACGATATGTATCACACAATCTCAGATTCATCCAACCAACATAAAAGTACTTCAAAGAGTGCCCCAAAGTCTCTACCGAAGAGTCAAGAACGTGTGCCAACCCCTATGCATAGGTTCCCAATGTCACGAAACCCACAAGTTGATCACCAAAGCATACATCAAGTGGATCGCAAGACATACATCAAGTGTTTTCATAAAAGACTCGATCCGATAAGATAACTTCAAAGGGGAAACTCAATTCATCACAAGAGAGTAGAGGGGGAGAAACATCATAAGATCCAACTACCATAGCAAAGCTCGGGTTGCATCAAGATCGTGCCATAGAGGGAACATGAGAGAGAACACGAGAGAGAGAGATCATACACATAGCTACTGGTACATACCCTCAGCCCCGAGGGTGAACTACTCCCTCCTTGTCATGGAGAGCGCCAGGATGATGAAGATGGCCACCGGTGATGGTATCCCCCTCCGGCAGGGTGCCGGAACAGGGTCCCGATTTGTTTTTGGTGGCTACAGAGGCTTGCGGCGGCGGAACTCCCAATCTAACTTCTGTTCTGGAAGTTTTAGGGTATGTAGGTATATATGGGTGCAGGGGGTACATCGTGGACCTCCGAGGTGCTCACGAGGCAGGGGGCGCGCCCTGGGGGGGCGCCCCCCACCCTCGTGGGCAGCCCGGGACTCCCCTGACGTGCACTCCAAGTCCATCAGGTTGCTTTCCTTCCAAAAATAACTTCTCCAGTTGATTTCGTTCCATTTTGACTCCGTCTGATAGGTCTTTTCCTCGAAACACTGAAATAGGCATAAAATAGCAAATCTGGGCTGGGCCTCCGGTTAATAGGTTAGTCCCAAAAATAATATAAAAGTGGAAAATAAAGCCCAATATAGTCCAAAACAGTAGATAAAGTAGCATGGAGCAATCAAAAATTATAGATATGTTGGAGACGTATCACCTCCTCTCTCGTGGCCTGGTGCTGGGCCCTCCTGCAGTGTTTTCAGTGCCTAAAATCCTCAAATATTCTAGAAAAAATCATACTAAATTTGCAGGGCATTTGGAGCACTTTTATTTTTTGACTATTTTTTAATGCATGGATAATTCAGAAAACAGACAGATAATACTATTTTTGCTTTATTTATTCTAAATAACAGAAAGTAAAAAGAGGGTACAGAAGGTTGTGCCTTCTAGTTTCATCCATCTCATGATCATCAAAATGAATCCACTCACAAGGTTGATCATGTCTTGTTAACAAACTCATTCTGAATAACACGGAACCGGAGAAATTTCGAATAACACAAAGTTACCTCAACGGGGATATGAAAATCCCCAACAATAAGAATATCATACTTTTTCTTGACAGTAGGGAGAGGAAATTCAAAACCTCCAAAAATAATAGTTGGAACATTTTCAATAGAATTGATACTATGAACTTGAGATTGTTTCCTCGGAAAGTGTACCGTATGCTCATTACCATTAACATGAAAAGTGACATTGCCTTTGTTGCAATCAATAACAGCCCCTGCAGTATTAAGAAAAGGTCTACCAAGGATAATAGACATACTATCGTCCTCGGGAATATCAAGAATTACAAAGTCCGTTAAGATAGTGACATTTGCAACTACAACAGGCACATCCTCATAAATACCGACAGGTATAGCAGTTGATTTATCGGCCATTTGCAAGGATATTTCAGTAGGTGTCAACTTATTCAATTCAAGTCTACGATATAAAGAGAGAGGCATAACACTAACACCGGATCCAAGATCACATAAAGCAGTTCTAACATAATTTCTTTTAATAGAGCATGGTATAGTTGGAACACCCGGATCTCCAAGTTTCTTTGGTATTCCACCCTTAAAAGTGTAATTAGCAAGCATGGTGGAAATTTCAGCTTCCGGTATCTTTCTTTTATTTGTGATGATAACCTTCATATATTTAGCATAAGGATTTACTTTAAGCATATCAGTTAAGCGCATACGTAATAAAATAGGTCTAAACATTTCAGCAAAGCGCTCAAAATCCTCATCATCCTTTGACTTGGAGGAAAGGGCATGGGTTTCTGAACCCATGGTTCTCTTTCTTTACCGTGCTTCCTAGCGACAAAATCTCTCTTATCATAACATTGATTCTTTGATTGTGGGTTATCAAGATCAACAGCTGGTTCAATCTCTACATCATTGTCTTTGCTAGGTTGAGCATCAACATGAACATTATCATTAACATTATCACTAGGTTCATGTTCATCACCTGATTGTGTTTCAGCATCAGAAATAGAAATATCATTGGGATTCTCAGGTGTGTCTACAGTAGGTTCACTAGAAGCATGCAAGGTTCTATTGTCTTTCTTTTTCTTCTTCTTAGAAGAATTAGGTGCCTCTAAATTATTTCTTTGAGAATCTTCCTCGATTCTCTTAGGGTGGCCTTCAGGATACAGAGGTTCCTGAGTCATTCTACCAGTTCTAGTAGCCACTCTAACAGCAAAATCATTTTTATTATTTAATTCATCAAGCAGATCATTTTGAGCTTTGAGTACATGCTCAGCTTGAGTAGCAACCATAGAAGCATATTTGCTAACGCGGTGGAGTTCATCTTTAACTCTAGCCAGATTATCACCTACGCGTCCTATCTCGAAAGCATTATTCTTTAACTCTGTACCAACATAAGCATTAAAACTTTCTTGTCTAGCCATAAAGTCATCAAATTCATCTAAGCATGGGCTCTGAAATTTAGTAGAGGGTGTTTCAACCTTATCATATGTATAGAGAGAATTTACCTTTACTACCTGTGTCGGGTTATCAAGACAATGTAGTTCTTCAGGCGGTATATTCAGACCATGTATTTCTTCAATAGGAGGTAAATTCTTAACATCTTCAGCTTTAATACCTTTTTCTTTAATTGATTTCTTTGCCTCTTGCATATCTTCAGGACTGAGAAATAAAACACCTCTCTTCTTCGGAGTGGATTTAGGAATAGGCTCAGGAGTTGGCTCAATTGGTTCAGGAATTACTTCAGGAACTGGCTCGGGAAGAGTCCAATTATTTTCATTAGTCAACATATTATTCAATAGTATTTCAGCTTCGTCGACTGTTCTTTCCCTGAAAGCACAACCAGCACAACTATCCAAGTGGTCCTTGGAAGCATCGGTTAGTCCATTATAAAAGATATCAAGTATTTCATTTTTCTTAAGAGGATGATCAGGCAAAGCATTAACTAACCGGAGAAGCCTCCCCCAAGCTTGTGGGATACTCTCTTCTTTGATTTGCATAAAATTATATATTTCCCGCAAGGCATCTTGTTTCTTATGAGCAGGGAAATATTTAGCAGAGAAGTAATAAATCATATCCTCGGGACTACGCACACAACCAGGAGCAAGAGAATTGTACCAAGTCTTAGCATCACCCTTTAATGAGAATGGAAATATCTTAAGGATATATAAATAGCGAGACTTCTCATCATGAGTAAATAGGGTGGCTATATCATTCAACTTGGTAAGATGTGCCACAACAGTTTTAGTTTCAAGGCCATAAAAAGGATCAGATTCAACTAAAGTAATAATATCAGGATCAATAGAGAATTCATAATCCTTATCAGTAACACAGATAGGTGAAGTAGCAAAAGCAGGATCAGGTTTCATTCTAGCATTAAGAGACTGCTGCTTCCATTTAGCTAATAATTTCTTAAGATCAGATCTATCATTGCAAGCAAGAATTTCCATAGAAGCTTTTTCATTCATAACATAACCCTTAGGAACAACAGGTAATACATAATCATTGGGGGAACGTTCATCATCACTATCATCAATAGCATCTTCAATATTTTCATTCCCCCTAACTCTAGCAAGTTGTTCATCAAGAAATTCACCTACTGGCAAAGTAGTATCACGCACAGAAGTAGTTTCATCATGCATAGCAGAAGTGGCATCATCAATAACATGTGACATATCAGAATTCATAACAGTAGCAGGTTTAGGTATCGCAAGCGTACTAATAACGGAAGGAGAATCCAGTGCAGAGCTAGATGGCAGTTCCTTACCTCCCCTCGTAGTTGAGGGATAGATCTAGGTCTTAGCATCTTTCAAGTTCTTCATAGTGATCAACAGATATAAATCCCAAGTGACTCAGAGAATAGAGCTATGCTCCCCGCAATGGCGCCAGAAATTAGTCTTGATAACCCACAAGTGTAGGGGATCGCAATAGCTTTCGAGGGTGAAGTACAACCCAAATTTATTGATTCGACACAAGGGGAGCCAAAGAATATTCTTGAGTATTAGAAGTTGAGTTGTCAATTCAACCACACCTGGATAACTTAGTATCTGCAGCAAAGTGTTTAGTAGCAAAAGTGGTATGATAATAATGGTAACAGTAGCAACAGAAAAGGTAAATGTTTTTGGGTTTTTGTAGTAGTTGTAACAGTAGCAACGGAAAAGTAAATAAGCGGAGAACAATATGTGAAAAGCTCGTAGGCAATGGATCAGTGATGGATAATTATGCCGGATGCGATTCCTCATGCAATAGTTATAACATAGGGTGATATAGAAGTAGCTCCAATTCATCAATGTAATGTAGGCATGTATTCCGTAAATAGTCACACGTGCGTATGGAAAAGAACTTGCATGGCAGCGGGGTAGTGGAAACTAAGGGATATTAAGGCCTCCTTTTAATAGAGAACCGCACCAAAGCATTAACACATAGTGAATACATGAACTCCTCAAACTACGGTCATCACCGAGAAGTATCCCGATTATTGTCACTTCGGGGTTGTCGGATCATAACACATAATAGGTGACTATAGACTTGCAAGATAGGATCAAGAACACACATATATTCATGAAAACATGATAGGTTCAGATCTGAAATCATGGAACTCGGGCCCTAGTGACAAGCATTAAGCATAGCAAAGTCATAGCAACATCAATCTCAGAACATAGTGGATACTAGGGATCAAACCCTAACAAAACTAACTTGATTACATGGTAAATCTCATCCAACCCATCACCATCTAGCAAGCCTACGATGGAATTACTCACGCACGGCGAAGAGCATCATGAAATTGGTGATGGAGGATGGTTGATAATGACGACGGCGACGAATCCCCCTCTCCGGAGCCCCAAACGGACTCCAGATCAGCCCTCCCGAGAGAGATTAGGGCTTGGCGGTGGCTCCGTGTTGTAAAACGTGATGAAACTTTCTCCTTGATTTTTTTCTCCTCGAGACGGTATATATGGAGTTGGAGTTGAGGTCGGAGGAGGTCCGGGGGGCCCACGAGATAGGAGGGCGCGCCCTAGGGGGGCGCGCCCCCTGGCTCGTGGACAGCCCGTGGGCCCCCTGACCTTGATTCTTTTGCCAAAAAATCTTATTAAATCTGAAAAGTGCCTCCGTGGATTTCCAGGACATTCTGAGAACTTTTCTTTTCTACACATAAAACAACATCATGGTAATTCTGCTGAAAACAGCGTCAGTCCGGGTTAGTTTCATTCAAATCATGCAAGTTAGAGTCCAAAACAAGGGCAAAAGTGTTTGGAAAATTAGATACGTTGGAGACGTATCAGCTACCAACTCGTGCGAGCAGCCGGAAAAGAGTGGCATCTTCATTATTGTGCAATGAAGATTTTGTTCTGTACGATAGTGATAAGAAGAGAAAGAAAAACAGAACTCCATCGGAGTCTACCAACAATTCCAAGGACACAAAGAATACAAAGAGGAAAAATCGTGCAAGCAATTTAAAAGATATAGACACAGGTGCTTCGACGCTAGAGACCAACCTTGACAAGTTTCGACAGAGTTATGTGGCCGAAATTATTAACACCTCAGATCTTGATAAACAATTGGTGGTAATTGATGACATTGTTCTGCAACAGAAGCATTTGCAATGCCTCACCATGGCAGATGTAGGCGAAGATGACAAATGGTTGGGTGATGAAGTAAGATATTTGCCCAAATTAGTTTATCAATTTTCTTTTGCACAGTACAATTAACTTGAATTTTTTTTAATGCCACAATTAACTTGAATTTTGTTTTAGTTGGTTGATGCTGTGATTCAGATCATGCGTCATGATCATCCTAATGACATAAGGGATGGGCAGCTGGTTTACATTGAGAGGGTGGCCGGCGTCGCTATGCTCAAAAGAGATGGTAAGGTAGAGAACTGCCACGAGGCCGCTTTGGCGGGCAGTCTTGGAACAACAAAAGGAGACAACTACCTCAGACATGATCTGGTACCATCTCACCATGACATAAACACATTTATTTTTCTAATTATTATGCATGTTGATGTAATCATCTTTGCTGTCCAGGTTTTTCTGCCTACGAACATGGCGAACACCCACTGGTTCCTTGTGGTCGTAAACCCCAGAAGGAGGGAGATTCAGATTCTTGATTCACTTTTCAGCTACCTAGAACGCACACAAGTGGTTCACGTGGTGAGATTTTAAATGTCTTTCAATATAACACAGGATTTAGCATCATACATATCCATGAACCGTATCAACTTCTCATACCATGGACTTTGGTAGATACGTGGGGTGGAAGCACATCTGAGAGCATCATTGCGAATTAATGGACCACAAAGCCATGCATGGCAAGACATTAACGTGACCCAATGGACAGTAAAGCATGTGCATGTGCCAAGACAAGATGACAAGTCAGTCAACAGTATTAGCTTCTAATTATGTTTTTCATTGTTAATACATGAAATGCTGCTAATAGAATTAATTGTTGTAGTTCTTCTTGTGCACTCTACATGCTGAAGAACATCGAATTCTTTACGGGAGAGGATCTTAGACTGCATTATGACCAAGTACGCAGAGTAACACCTAAAGTTCTCTCAGTTTTGTAAACATATGGAACAATACTAACATATCCTCCCATGCAGGCATATACATCGACAATTATAGAAGAGAGCTGCCTGTTGTCCTTAATTCGCCCTACAACAAATTGAAGTCCATGAAAAGGCTGAAGACGTACAATGCTAGCCTATCGGATGTAGCTGCAATTAAAGATCATGAAGATGCAAGCATTTAGTCTAGCAATGGTACATTCTTAGATATGGAGTGTACATTTGGTTATGAAGAGGTAGAGTAGGGTGTGGTTTGGTTTTAGTCCCGAAGAAGGTTTCCTAGCCATGTTCTTAGTCCAGTGCGGATTAATCAAGTTGTAATACTTCACAGTACTGGTTCCAAATACTATTCTTGAAATAAATTTGGTCTGCATGGGAGACGTTGAAACATATATTTGCTTTTGACAAGAATTTGAAGCTTAGGAAGGTTAACTGAATTCTTAAATTTATATTTAAGTTTCATCGGAGTCTGGACAAGATTCAGAACAATTACGTTGCTAGTTAGAAGTTTCAGAATTTTTTTAACATCTCTAGTTAGAAGTTCCAGAAAATTTCAGCGAGTGCTGAAATATGTTGGCCGAAATTCAGTGAGGCTGAAATATTTTGGCCGAAAGGCAAATATTGCAGTGAGTGATGAATCTCACCGAAGCGAAAACCATGGTGTCGTGCCATCTTGAGCAGCACCAGACATGATTCAGTATTATCAACAAAATTTGGTCTCACATATACGAGGAGAAAAGGTATGAGCACGGATGGGCAATAAAATAGCTTCACAAGAGAGAGGAAAATACTTCACGTGTGAATAGTTAATCCTAGTTGACTTTAGGACCGGATGTTGGTTATCATCATGTGGTGGCAATGGTGGGCTCAGCGCAACAAAGTCCGAGAGGGAGACAAGCCGAGCTGATGGATCACACGCAATTCGCTGCTAGGGTTGCATGCATGGCCGGAGAGTACCATGGGTTTTTCTGCAAAACAACCTCCCCGCCAGCAAGCGTGCCTTGCTGGTCCCCTCCTCCGGAGGATATGATTAAATTCAATGTGGATGGGGCATTCATTGAAGATGGCATACAAGGGGGATGGGGCATGGTTGTGCGGGATCACACAGGAGAGGTGGTGGCTGCGCGGGCTGGATGCGTTGATCATGCCGCGGATGCTTTCAGCACCGAGCTGGTGGCCGTAATAAAGCTAAATGCTTGCCCTCAAAAAAAAAGCGGTCCAGTTCTTTTGGCTGTTTTCCAAAGAAACAGGAACTATATCTTTTTGACGATCGTGATTCTCAGGAGACCTAAGTGTTGTTACATGGTGGGTCCCCTCCCTTGATTTCATCCAACCGAAGAAATCTATATGTGGATATATGCCCGGGTTGTTACGATCCCTATAAATAGGGATCCTTTGAAACCTCATAGATCATAGTTCATCCTTCTGCGCCACCCAAAGTAGCAAGACCGAAGGACGGAGCAACCCAGGAATCCGGCAAGACCAAATGACGGAGCCAAACATGAATCCTCAGGTAACTCCCCACGATCTCCTGCTGCAGCCGCTGCTATTTTTCGTGCCTTGATCTTAATCCCATGATCTCTTGCTGCAACCCCACTCATTGTTTGCATATTCATGTAACTCAGCATGTTTTTAAACAAATTAAGTTGGGGGCGTTAGGGGAGGGCTCTAGGATTTGTTTCCTACCAGATTGGCAGTCCATTGATTAATTCCAGGCTAAATCTTAGGTTCTGGTCTTATCGATGCCAATTAGGGCAGCGGGCGCTTGCCTTCTTTTTTCCTTGCGCACGAGTTATGGAAGGCATCGATGGCCCATGTTTTAATTCCATACTACTGACCATGATTAGCGCCTAGAGTTGAGGAGACCATGGTTGGATAGTTTTTTATTTTTGAATCTTCATTTTATTTCAGATCAGCGCCTTGCAATGGAGATTACCTTATATGACCATTCAAACATAACCAAGCTGAATCTAATGCTAGTATTTGCACATTCATGGAACTGAGCTTGCTTGTAAACAAATTACCTCATCAAGTAACGTAGAGCACAATTTTTATGTTGGTATATATAAGTTGTATTCGTCTGTATGAGTGTTTAAATTGTATACCATGCTGAATCTAATCACACTTGCACATCCATTGAAACCAGGATGCTTCTTTGCCGCCATATGAGGAGTTCATAAAGGGATTAAACACGCAGCAAAGGATGTACATCCAGTTGATAGGACTGGGTGGACTTCTCAAGACACCTAGCATCAAAATCAGACGTGTACTATGCATGGCCATCGCTAATTCATATGATGCAGAGCAGGATGCCTTTATCATCAAGGGGAGACCATGTAGGATCACACTAGAAGATGTAGAGCATATAACAGGCATGCCCTGCCATGGGAAGAAGCACGTCCCTTCAAATCTTGATGATAATATGGAGTTGTGGGAGAAACTGAAAGACCGTAATGACACCAAAATAACTTTCGAAGGATTGCTAGCCAAGATGAAAGGCGACAGCACACCAAATTTTGTCAGGCCATTTGTCTTGTACATCATAGGCAAATATGTATGCCGAACAAAAGAGGAGTATGTGGATAATAAATATATTGGGATTGTTAGAAACGTTGAGACGATAAAGGGCACAAATCTTGGACAGCTAACGCTTGACTCTCTTATGGATAGCGTGAAAAATTTTGTAAATGGTGAGGCAATTCTGGAGGGGAATCTACCACTGCTGCAGGTAACTCGTAGTAGTACAATTATCACTTACCTAACATACATTACATAATATACGAGAATATTTGTAAACTGCTTTTGTTGTCATGCAGACATGGTACTACGAGAAGTTCAGAGTGCACCAATTGGACTCTAGCATCTCGTATGAATCAAGGTTAAGGCCGCCGATCCAGAACTGGAGTGAGGAGAAGGCAAAAAAGGTTGACACTATAATCCAGAATAATTATCTGGGAGTTGGAGAGGTAAAATGTCAGCACATTGCCTGGATTATGTAACATGTATATTTTCTAAATCATACTAATGACACTAAACTGCAGTATGTTGAGGACCTGATAAGGCCTTTCATTCCAGCACGAGATGGTACGCTGGCCAAACCGAAGACTGGCGGTCAGGTAAATGAGTTACATCAGGCACCCAATATATATTGTAATATTGCAACCAGTATGAAGTTATATGATTCTAACTGTTTCAAATTCTCAGATTAAGGTAATCGTCGGACGTGTATTGACTGATTTGCAAGAAGTTGCCTCCCTCGTGCGGGAGGCTAGTGCACAACAAGTTGATAGGATGTGCACCCTTGAAAAGAAAATGGATGAGTGCCTTAGGCATACCCATACAAATGGCAAGCTCACAGAGGACCTCATCAAAGAATTGAACGTAAGCCTAGAATTATGAGATTAATATATATAATTGGAAATTTATGTGTAGAAGGTTTTTTTCTAAATTAGTTTACTATGAAAACACCCCAGACTAACATGTATTTTTTAAAGACAAAATGCGACGAAATATTTCCAAGACTGGAGGACATACATCTTTCTGACCTCGGGGCACCTTCACACCCAATGGAGACCTCTGTTGAGAATGTTGAGCAGGCTTCTGACCAAGGGAAACAAAATGATGTCACAGAGGTCGCTGCTAAGCACCATTGTAAGCAGGGAATAAAAATGATGACATGGAGCCCCCAATGAAGAACCTTGATGAAGAATTTGACGTACGCATGTTAACTTAATTACAAAACAATCATTGTCATTTCAAAAATAACATGTGATCTTCCACGTACAGGATGAAGCATTTGAAAGAGCTGAAAGAAAAATGAAACAGAATCTCAGTGGTATTCATAAGCTTTTGAAAGAGGTGGATGATATCCAGGGTGCTCCTAGTTTGGATAAGCAAATGCATTCCAAAGCCACCACAAGCCTTGAAGAATTCTAGGTGATGCACATTTTACCTATAATTGAGGAAGAATCTGCTAAAGGCTAACATGCGGTTTATTTCTTATGACGGATTCCGTTCAACATATGGAGTAAGCAGCACTCTGTGAAGGCTATGGGATCGCGAGAGCCCGAAGAGCCCCGTGCCTTCGTAGATGATGACAGCCATGATGAATAAGCGTCAAGAAGTAAGTGTGGTTGAATCGACGCCACCAAATCATGGGGGCGAAAAGAAAAATGTGGTATTGCAATTATTTAAGAATGACGAGTATGCTTCGTATGATACTGATAAGAAAAAAAGGAAAAACAATACTCCATCAGAGTCTACAAATGATTCCGAGGACACGAACAATAAAAAGAGGAAAATCGGCTCTAGCAACTTAAAAGGGGTCAGAAGTTATAAAAACACACAGGGACCAGCTAGATGTGGTTCGATAGGATTTCGTGGCGTCACTGATCAACAGTACAAATCATGAAAAACAAATGGTCTTAGTTGATGACATTGTCGTGCTATCAAAGCATTTGCAATGCCTCACCCAAAAAGATGGATCTGAAGAAGCCGTATGGTTGGGTGACGAAGTAAGATATTTCATAAATTAGTTTATGAAGTTTCATTTTTGTACAATACAATTAACTTGATTATTGTTGTAGGTGGTTGATGCTGCGATCCAGCTCATGCGTCATGATGACCCAATTGACACAAGGGACGGCCAACTGGTTTACATTGAGAGGGTGGCCGGTGTCGCTAAGCTCGAAAGAGATGGTAGGATAGAGGAGTGCTACAAGGACACTTTGGCAGGCATTCCTGGAACAACACAAGGCACCAGCTACCTGAAACATGATATGGTATTTTAACCTGACTTTGAACAGATTTTTTTATTACTATACAGTTTGATCAAATTATTTGTGCAATCCAGGTTTTCCTACCTACGAACAGCCAAGGCGTCCACTGGTTACTTGTGGTCGTAAACCCCAGAAGGAAGGAGATTCAGGTTCTTGATTCACTTTTCCACTATATGGTACCCAAAGAAGTACATAACGTGGTGAGAATTTCGACATATTTCATTATAACAAAGGATTTGACATCGTATGTTAGTATTAGTCATAGGAAACTTCTCATCCCATTGGGCTTGCAGGTACGTGGGATGGAAGCACATCTGAGAGTAGCGAGGCGAGTCAATGGGATAGAAAGCAATGCATTGGAAGACATTAACGTGACGCAATGGCCAGTACGGAACATTAATGTGCCAAAATCCGATGAAATGTCAGTCAAAAATATTAGCTTTTGTTTTTGTTTTAGATTGTTAATATGTGAAATGCTGATCTAACAACATAAAATGTTGCAGTTCTTGTTATGCACTGTACATGTTGAAGAACATCGAATTATTTACGGGACTAAAACTGGGTAAGCAGTATGACGAAGTACGTAGAGTAACACCTAAAATTATGTCATTTTTTGAAGGTAAAGGAACAATACTAACATATCCTTGCATGCAGGCGTACATCGAGAAATTCATAAAGGAGCTACCCATTGTGCTTGTCGATTCACCCTACAACAAAATGAAATACAAGAATAGGTTCAAGCAGTACCATGCTAGGCTATAGGATGCAGCTGCGGTTGAAGACGACGAAGATGCAAGCAGTTAGTCCAGCAGTGTGGAGTGTTCACTTGGCCATAAAGCGATAGAGTAGGGTGTGATGACCCACAAGTATAGGGGATCTATCGTAGTCCTTTCGATAAGTAAGAGTGTCGAACCCAACGAGGAGTAGAAGGAAATGATAAGCGGTTTTCAGCAAGGTATTCTCTGCAAGTACTGAAATAAGTGGTAACAGATAGTTTTGTGATAAGATAAATTGTAACGAGCAACAAGTAACAAAAGTAAATAAAGTGCAGCAAGGTGGCCCAATCCTTTTTGTAGCAAAGGACAAGCCTGGACAAACTCTTATAATAGGAAAAGTGCTCCTGAGGACACATGGGAATATCGTCAAGCTAGTTTTCATCACACTCATATGATTCGCGTTCGGCACTTTGATAATTTGATATGTGGATGGACCGGTGCTTGGGTGCTGTTCTTACTTGAACAAGCATCCCACTTATGATTAACCTCTATTGCAAGCATCCGCAACTACAACAAAAGTATTAAGGTAAACCTAACCATAGCATGAAACATATGGATCCAAATCAGCCCCTTACGAAGCAACGCATAAACTAGGGTTTAAGCTTCTGTCACTCTAGCAACCCATCATCTACTTATTACTTCCCAATGCCTTCCTCTAGGCCCAAATAATGGTGAAGTGTTATGTCGTCGATGTTCACATAACACCACTAGAGGCTAGACAACATACATCTTATTAAAATATCGAACGAATACCAAATTCACATGACTACTAATAGCAAGACTTCTCCCTTGTCCTCGGGAACGAACGTAACTACTCACAAAGCATATTCATGTTCATAATCAGAGGGGTAATAATGTGCATAAAGGATCTGAACATATGATCTTCCACCAAATAAACCAACTAGCATCAACTACAAGGAGTAATCAACACTACTAGCAACCTACTAGCACCAATCCCGAACTTGGAGACAAGAATTGGATACAAGAGATGAACTAGGGTTTGGAGATGAGATGGTGCTGGTGAAGATGTTGATGGAGATTGCCCCCTCCCGATGAGAGGAGCGTTGGTGATGACGATGGTGATGATTTCCTCCTCCTGGAGGGAAGTGTCCCCGGCAGAACAGCTCTTCCGGAGCCCTATATTGGTTCCGCCAAGGTTCCGCCTCGTGGCGGTGGAGTCTCGTCCCGAAAGGTTGCCCTCTATTTTTTTCTCATCGAAAGACTTCATATAGGAGAAGACGGGCGTCGGAGAGCCACCAGGGGGCCCATGAGGTAGGGGGGCACGCCCAGGGGGGGCACGCCCCCCACCCTCGTGAGCATGGTGTGGGCCCCCTAGCCTTCATCTTTGGCGATGATTTTTCTTTATTTATTTTAAGATATTCTGTGGAGTTTCAGGGCTTTTGGAGTTGCGCAGAATAGGCCTCCAATATTTGCTCCTTTTCCAGCCCAGAATTCCAGCTGTCGGCATTCTCCGTCTTCATGTAAACCTTGTAAAATAAGAGATAATAGCCATAAGTATTGTGACATAACGTGAAATAACAGCCCATAATGCAATAAATATTGTCACAAAAGCATGATGCAAAATGGACGTATCAGGGTTTGGTTGGGTTTTAGTCCCGAAGAAGGTTTCCTAGCCGTGTTCTTAGTTCATTGCACATGAGTCAAGTTGTAAAACTTCAATAATATTGGTTACTATATTTTGCTTGAAATAAATTTGGTTTGTACGGGATCTTGTAGAAATCTATATTTGCTTTTTACTACCATGTGACAGTAATGGTGCCTGGGGCAACCGTAGAAGAACAATGGATTATGATATGTCTATTATCATATGAGAGAAAAAGGTACGAGCATGAGCATAGCCTCACAACAGAAGTCAAAATACTGCCTGATTCAACACGCAATCTCAGCTATGTCCCGTAGGCAGGCCGCAAAGCCAAAAAAATAGAGCATAGGATAACAAGAGTAAAGCACGTACCATAGGGGGCCTCTGCAGGTGCTGCAATGCTGAATTGAAGCGATCACCTTCAGGAGCACAGTGGTGTGGCCATGGTACATCCATCCTGCCTCGGGGAATCACATAGCATGTTCTGTCATAGCCCTGCAAAACAGAGGAAAAATTCCTACTTGTACTAACCTTGTCAAGTGTGTGCATGTAACAAATGTTGGACATAACTAAACACGGAAGAATGAAATGCAACATATGGAAGAATGAAATGCTCATTCCTTTCTCTCTGCTTTTTGCGAGGACCATTACTCTCCCTTTAACAAGGCTAAAACATCATAATAAGAATTAACAGCAATCTTGAAAAGGTGGATATCCCATGTGAATCTAATTTTTCATATAAAGCACATGCCAAGTCTGTTGATCCCAGTCCAGCAATTGCACAAGAAGAAGCGAGCATCATAAATATTGAGCAACATAAGCTATGAATTGTTTATAGTACATTCTAAAATTAATAGCTTATCATCTCTATTGATCTCCAAATCTCACCTATCAGCCAAATTGAAAGAATACATGTTGAATGCAATGATTGAATGTTCGTAGATCATGCAGTCGGGGCTGGACGAATCGGCTGGCCATCGAGACCGGCGGCCGGCTTCATCTAGTCCCGCAGAACATGATCCATACCCAACCACCTTGTCATCGGATGAGATGCATGGCCAGATCAAAGCTGTAGACATGGCTGAGAAATGATATGTAGAGGACGCAAATTAACAACCAATTGGAGGATCCCGCATGGAGGACTGGGAGGTGGGATGGCGCCGACTCTTTGTCGGCGGCCGCCATGTGGAGGGAAGTGGTCCTTCTCTCGTGTTCGTTCAAAAGGTGGTGCGAGATCGCGAGGGAGTTGGCGTGGAGGAAGGGAGGGGCCGCGACGCGCGGCTAGATCCTGCCGGCGACGAGGGAGGGAGGGGCCACGACGCGCGGCTAGATCCTGTCGGCGACGAGGTAGGGAGGGGCCGCGACGAGTGGCTAGATCCTGTCGGCGAGGATTTAAACCCTAGCGGTGGTGAGGAATAAACCCTAGCGAATGGGATAAAAATCAAACCGAAAAAAGTCCTGAAATTCGTACCGAGAATACCCTCAAAATATTTGGGAGGGAAAATCAGATCAGTTCGAAATATTTTTTCTTCTGAAAATGCCCCTCGGGGTCTTATATAATACACGTGACATCAGCGTATTGCATCGGATCAGGACCGTCGAATTCGCTCCGACGGACGGTCCATATCGTCCAGATGCACTATAAAATGACTGAAGTTCAAATCCGTGTGCCCAGCCTGAACTGTCTAGAAACCACTCATGCATCCATAAGCAGTGTCCACTACAACAATGTTTGGTTCCAGTTTGTTATCAAAAATCTTGTTGTGGAATGAAATTTTATGTATTGAAAATGTTGGCGTATGCCTAAACCGGTATTTTCACACTGTCAACTCTATGTTGCTCTTTCTAAAGCTGCATTTAGAAATAATATAAAGATTTTTACTCTCCCGGATAAGCTAAAGAAAGACAGTGCAACTCCATTGCAAATTTTACAAAGAAATAGTCTACAGAGAAGTTCTCGACGTGTAGTACAAGGTATAAATCAATTGCGTTTTCATGGTTGTATGGTTTTGAAGTTTTTACAACCACCAAATTGCTTCCCATGTATGGTTCTGAAGTTTTTGGAGAGAACTTTCAGAAAAATAACTCAGACACTTGCTTTTGTGTTCATGGTATTTTTTGTAAAAGCATCATATGTGTGTTTTGAATGATTTTTTGGTAGTTCTCTTAGTTAATCCCTCTGTTCAAATAATTTGGATGGCGCCTACAGCAGGTCTCTTTGTCATTGATGCCCCTCCTTTGCTTGGTAGCTCCACATCCATTTTTTCAGGTCACATCCCAAATATTTGTTTCCTTTTTGTGTGTTCTCAGTATCTTTTTTTGTTGCAAAAACATGGTTGATGTACTATCTCTTGTTAGATCCTCTGGATCGGAGTAGACTAGTGAATCTGGTAAACCTACCTTCGCCTTGGCCTGAGGAGCTTCCACCGGTGGCCATGGTGGGATGGTGACCGCGGCGAAGACAGAGAGATGGCGAGGAGGTGGAGGCTTTCCGTGAGCACCGCACTAACCCTAGATTGGTAGGGATTATCGGTGAGGTTTGTGGCGGCGGTGAACTTCGTGTCTCGTTCCCCGGTCCCCCACCTCTGTTAATATAGCGCGGGTCATAAGGGCCCACCAACCATATGAGGGTTGGGCGCCCCCGATCAAGGCGCGAGTCAGGGCCCGTTCGACCCGTTGGGTTCGAACGGGAGGAGATCAACCTAACATCTCTCTCTCTCTCTCTCTTTTTGTGTGTGTGTGTGAATGTGCACTTACTCCTTCTATATTCACATGATTTCAAAGCATGTTTTACTGTACATTTTGTTGGGGCATGTACACCTACATGAACTTCGTGTCCCGTGCCCCGGCCCCCCACCTTTGCTCAGTGTAAATATACTGCAAGCGTTGTTTGTTTTCTTGCTTTGTTTAAATTTACTACAAATCCTCAATAGGCTCATTTTTTCCTTTGTCTTAAGCAAGTTACAAGAACTCCAGTACTATTTGTGTGTGTGCGCGCGCACATGTGCACTCGCCCCTTCTATATTTATATGATTTCAAAAGCATGTTTTACTGTACATTTTGTTTCTTTGCTCAGTGAAAATGTACTACAGGTGCTGTTCATTTTCTTGCTTTGTTTAAATATACTACAAATTCTCAATAGGCTCATTCTTTTTCCTTTGAATATAACAGAGACAATTATGTATGCAGTAGTGATTGTCTGATCTGATGTCCTTTTAGGTGAGCAGATAGATGAAGCGAAAACCTCAGGATTCATGTTGTTGGCACATATGTTTTGAGCAGAAAACTAAAAAGAAGGGTATACTATGCTTGAAAAATGATTTCATCGCCTGATAGATGCCTAAGTTATGTAACTAATTAAGTGGAACTAGATGTGTGAGTTATGTCTCGAATATTTCTTCTCTGCATGGTGACGTTGTATACTGATTCATTTTTCCTATGTATATTTAGCAAATCATTCAGTAAAACACTTCTTTTTTTTGGAAAAGGGGTGTAACCCCGGCCTCTGCATCCGAAAGATGCATACGGCCACCTTTATTAACAAGCAAATAAGTTCAACAAAGGTCATGTAGTCTTAAGCAAACGAACCACAAAAAGGCTCATGAAGAGCTGAAAAGAAAAGCCACAACCGGCAGGAAAAAGATAGATAGGAAAACTAATTGCCTATCATATTACATGACCGCCATCCAAACTGGTTGAACATAGCCCGAGCTACCATCTCTCATCGGGTAGATCCAGTAACCAAACGCTCCCTGGCCTCCGTCTGAGTGAGTAGGGACCACATACGGATTAACGCAGTGGCTCGGAAGAAAACCTGCAAAAAATGAGTATTTGTTTTTCTGTTAAAAACCAAATCATTCCTGCAATTCCGGACTGCCCACAGTAAAGCACATACTCCTACACGAATGTGTCTTGCTGTTTGGGAATCTATCCCGTCAAGCCATGTCCCAAATAACGTGTTAATATTATTCGGAGGAGTAATATTAAAGGCAATGTGAACAGTCTGCCATAAAACCTTTGCCATCGGATAGTCAAGAAAGAGGTGTTTGATGGTCTCATCCCGATCACATAAACTAAATCTCATAGAACTAGTCAAGTTGCGCTTTGTCAAATTGTCCTTAGTTAAAATGACTTGTTTGTGTAAAAACCACATGAACACTTTAACTCTCAAAGGTACTTTGACATTCCAAACATGTTTCGAACTAGGAATAGAGCTAGAGTTGATCACATCTAAATACATAGATTTAACTGTTAACTCTCCACTCTTGGTTAGCTTCCAGCACAACATGTCCGACTGTTGAGAAAGCTGCACATCCATCAGTCTTCTCACCAAATGGAGCCATGCTTCCCAATGAGCGCCGGCAAGTGTTCTCCTAAAATGGATATTGAGGGGAGTGGACTCAAGCACAGTCGCCACAAAAGCGTCTCTTCGTTGCACTATGCTATAAAGGGAAGGATATTGAAGCGCGAGGGGTGTTTCCCCTAGCTATTTATCCTCCCAGGATCTCGTCGAAGTACCGTTTCCGATTAGAAACTTTGTTCTATTGAAAAATACTGATTTAACTCTCATCAGCCCTTTCCAAAAAGGTGAGTCCGTCGGCCTGACTGTAACCTGTGACAAAGTTTTCGACTGAAGGTACTTATTACGCAGGATCTGCGCCCATGTGGCCTCCGACTCTACAGATAGCTTATACAGCCACTTGCTGAGAAAACATCTATTTTTAACCTCAAGATTTTCGATACCTAGAGCCCCTTGGTCTTTAGGTCGACAAATAATATCCCATTTAGTGAGTCTATACTTCCTTTTCAGGTCATCACTTTGCCAGAAAAAGCGTGATCGATAGAAATCCAGTCTTTTCCGAACTCCCACTGGTATCTCGAAAAACGACAAGAGAAACATAGGCATGCTCGTGAGTACCGAATTAATAAGAATTAGACGGCCCCCATATGACATCAGCTTGCCCTTCCAGCAACTCAGTTTATTTTTGAATCGATCCTCAATACACTTCCATTCTCTATTTGTTAGCTTACGATGGTGAATTGGTATACCCAAATACGTGAAAGGTAAAGCCCCAAGTTCACACCCGAACAATTGCTTGTACGCCACTTGTTCCTCTTTGGATCTTCCAAAGCAGAACAATTCGCTTTTGTGAAAGTTAGTCTTTAACCCAGTCAATTGTTCGAATAAGCATAACACCAGCTTCATATTTCTTGCTTTTGCCAAGTCATGCTCCATGACGATGATAGTATCATCAGCGTACTGTAGTATAGACACCCCTCCATCAACTAGATGAAGTACCAGGCTACCTACTTGACCAGCCTCCTTTGCCCTTCCCATTAGAATGGTCAACATATCGACCACAATGTTAAACAGAATAGGTACATCGGATCTCCTTGTCTCAGGCCCTTATGTGTCTGGAAATAATGACCTATGTCATCATTCACTTTGATTCCAACACTCCTTTTTTGCGTGAAGGATTCAACCTGGTGCCTCCAAGCCGGGTCGAAACCTTTCATGCGCAAAGCCTGTTGCAGAAATGGCCACTTGACATTATCGTACGCCTTTTCAAAATCCACTTTGAAAACAACCCCGTCTAGCTTTTTCGTATGGATTTCATGGAGCATTTCATGAAGGACCACAACCCCTTCTAGGATGTTTTCTGTCCGGCATGAAAGCAGTTTGGGTCGGCTGCACCACAGAGTGTGCAATCTGTGTGAGCCTATTAGTCCCAACCTTGGTAAAATTTTTGAAACTAACATTAAGAAGACAGATAGGCCTGAACTACTCAATTCTCACAGCCTCTGTTTTCTTCGGAAGCAAATTTATTGTTCCAAAATTCAAATGATACAACTGAAGCTATTCGGAGCTTTATTATAAAACTCCGCCGGAAACCCATCCGGCCCCGGAGCTTTATTATTCTTCATCTGGGAAATCGCTTCAAACACCTCTTTCTCCGAGAATGGTGCAGTTAAGACATCATTCTCATCTGCAGCCAGCTGAGGCACATCCTTAATCCTAGACTGATCCAAGGACACAAAGTTATCCTCTGGAGGTCCAAATAGCTGCTTGTAATTGGTTATGTATAATTTTAAGTTTTCCTGCCCTAAGATCGTCCCCTCATCTTGCTCAAGCTGGAAGATCCTTTTCTTTCTATGCTTGCCATTGGCGATCATATGGAAGAATTAAGTGTTAGCGTCCCCTTGGACAACTTTGCGAACCTTAGCTCGCAATGCCCACTTCAACTCCTCTTCTCGCAGCAGCTCTTGCAATCTCATCTCCGCATTTACTTTGGCATGAAGTTCCGAGGTTTGCAGAATTGTAGACTCAACTTTTAAATCTAGGGACTAGATAAGTGTAAGGAGCCTTTCCTTTTCAACCTTATAGATCCCGCTGAGATGCTTAGCCCACCCTCGCAAGAAACTCCTCAAGTTTCTAATCTTATTCTGCCATCTCTCAATAGAAGACCTTCCTCCTGCATCTATTGCCCATTCTCTGGCTATCAGATTCAGAAAACCTTCTCTTTCAAACCACGCAAGTTCGAAAGAAAAGGTTTTTTTATTACCCACATGCATTGCCTCACCAGAGTCAACCAGCAAAGGGGTGTGGTCAGAGATACCACGAGATAACGATTGGACTGTAACTAGTGGGAATTTCTATTCCCAGTCGACGCTCGCTAGGACTCGATCTAGCTTCTCATGCATCGGGTTTTGCAAAGTATTAGCCCAAGTGAATTTTCTACCCGAAAGCTCTATCTCTCTAAGATGGAAGCTTTCAATGATAGTATTAAACATGAACGACCACTTGGTGTCAAAATTATCATTGTTCTTTTCTTCTCTCCTTCTGATAATGTTAAAATCACCCCCCAACCAAGATTGGAAGCTGCTCAGACCCGCAAATCCGGACGAGATTCGCCAAAAAGTCTGGTTTGTGCTCCGGCTGCGCGGCCCCATATACCGCTACCAGTGCCCAATTGAATCCATCGACCTTGGACCAGATCCAAAATTTGATGGTGAAATCACCCATGACCACACTTCGGACATCCAACGCCTCACATCTAACCCCAAGCAGGATCCCCCTGATCTTCCTCTTGGGGAAAGACAGTGCCAATCAAAATCGACACCTCCAGATAACATGCTCAGAAACTGTGGAGAGAAATTGTCCCTTCATGTCTCGGAAAGAGCAATAAAATCCAGTCTATGTTCAATTGAAGCATCTGCTAGAAACCTTCTTTTAGCCAAGTCCATCAGACCTCTGCTATTCCAAAAGTTGCCTCTCATAGTTCATCATGGAATTTTTTGTACGGACCCTATCACTTCTATGTACCGCGGATGCAGGATAGATCTTGCACCTCCACTTTTGCTTAGGCTTGTCCTGATCCTCTACCCGATCCTCACAACCAGGCTCCGTGGACCTACCATCCTGACTCTTGACCGGAGCACTCTCCCCTAGGGGTATAGAACCGTCATCCTCCTCAGTCTCAAGGATGGATGGGGCAAGATCCGCACAAAACGTATCTAGCACCCTGACTCCCAAAGCATCTATGTCAGAGTCGTTCATAGGTTTGACCGCTGCTAAGTTACGAATCAACTCTAGAGCACGTTCCGCTTCCAGGTCCAGAATATCATTAACATATTTAGATATTTCACTATCATTACTACCTAGTGAAACTCCTAACTCATTTGCATTGTGAATGATCTCATCATTCATCATTAGAAAAGTGCAAAATGGAATTGGAAGTATTGACCGACATACCAGTAGTGACCTCCATGTCATGAACCTTGGCCGCCCGCATGGCGTACCTCAGCTGCATATCATCAACCTCTGGCTGGTCCTAAAGGCGACAGCTCATCCATCTCCCATCAGACACCGGATCCGGAATACCTCCAAAGGCGATGACCTCCTCCCGGGTCGCCCCATTTGGGGTGAGGCCTCCTGCCCCACCCCCAACGCACGTCCCATCAAGAGAAGTCGGAGAACCGCAGAGACCCGCCGGCAAGCGCGGGGTTAGTGAGGGCTGGGCCACCTGCCCAAGCACCCCACCCGGAGCCCTGCGAGGAGAAGAGAGGACGGGAGCCGCCTGCCCCCGCGCCCCACCCGACCTGGCAGTCAGACTGAAGAGCGCTGTGTCCACTCCTAACGGCGTCAGGTAGGGCTCGGTCGGTGCTGCAGGCTCGGCCACCCTGGACAGACCAGGGGACGAGGTAGCCATGGCCGCGTGCCTGATCGGTAACACAGCCATCTTCGCGGGCAGTCTCGGCGGGGTCCTCCCGTGCGGCAAAACAGCAAACGGGGTGGCAGAACTAGGGGCCACCTGCCCAAGATCGTCCCTCCCCTCCAGAGCGTCATCAGCCTCCACAAAGTCCAGGGATGGAAGCGTGCGCTCAAGCACATCCTCAGACTCCATCCTGTCACTCCACAGCCTGGGAGGAGTGGAAGCTGGCTGAAAAGAACCAAAATGCAAAGTACTCATCGGTACCGAAGTAGAGGGTGCAACCCCATTCCCGGGCATCTGTGGGTCAGCCCCCGGGCCATTGGGCAACTCATGCCCAGCATCCTCCCCTCGCACCTTCGAAATACCCGATCCATCATTCTTATCATGCATGTACACATCAGTCCCTGCCAGTGCCTCAGCAAAGTACTCGGAATTCTCAAACTCAATGTCAAGGTTGTAAACGAGGCCCTTATGTGTCCACTTGACCACGTCAGGAACAAACTCGATATCCAGAACGCTCACCAGAAGCCGTGCAACCCCGTTAGCTCGGGTAAAAGCCATGTCCACCCTCTCAGTTTTCCCGACCAGAATTCCCAAGCTAGCAGCAACCCGGGCATCCTGAATCAGCTTCGACGGAGCCCCCGAAAAACGCAACCAGACCTGAGTGAGAGGCTTGCCCTGTGGCTCTACCTTCTTCCACTCGTGAAACTTAAAAATGCACTCTGTGCCAGGAACTCGGCACAACCTAAAACTGAGAAGACGCTCCAAGTCCTCTGTAGTAGGGAAGTCCACCTTATACATGTTGGCCTCGAGACGAACAAGCTCCCACCGAAAATCACCTGGAGCCAAGTCCCTAAGCCTCTGCAAAATCTGAGCCTCTGACACATCACATTTCGTGACTTTCGCGATCCCGATAGTCGTGCTCGAGGACTCCTCGGGAACATCCCTCGCACAAGGAGACTCAAAGAACATCAGCTCGGCACAATAGACTCCATAGATAGTAATACTTGGCATCTGATCACGCAGTATCAGGCACTCATCTGTGTCATGCGCTGGCTTGAGGCAAGTATCACATAACTCGGTCACACATTCAGCAATAAAGTGACCCCTCTCACCACAGCGATAGCACAACATATTTTCCTTTTTTCGAGCCCACTTGGAAGCGCTCTCACCATATGCCTTGTCAACGGCACCTGAAGCACCCGACGTCACTGGCTCAGTCACCGGTACCTCAGCAGTAGCCAGCGCCGTCATCACCTCCATAGCCTCACCGGACAATCCCGGCGGCTGCCCGAAAGTAGCCACCTCCGTCGACGCCGTCGGTTCCACAACGACCAGCGGCGGATGCTGGCGGTAGCGGTTTCTCCCACCGCGACCACCGCGATGACCACGGTATGCACCTCAGTGCCGGTGATCAGGGCCAGATGCCCCCTCGACAAAGCCCCCTGGAGGACCAAAAAATGGTCGTTCAGCCATTCCATCGCTCTGCCACGCATAGCCACGCCCGCCGCCCGACGACGACGAGCCACGAACCATATACTACTGCGTAATTATTTCTCACGAACCATATATAAGTGTGCGCTCAAGCTATAGCATATATGTTCGTTGGATGTATTATTTTCCTCCATTTGTCTTCACATTTAAGTCTGGTGTGGCTAATATAATAGCACGGAATGAGCAATGTTGACTTCCTAGATGGACTGTAGCAGGATAACTTGTTTGCTTGCTACAACCTTTCGGAGGAAAGAAGCGGTTCTATTGCAGTAGTTCTAAGGCCGGACATGATGTATGTATTGGAGATCGCTGGTTGTGTTGGACTGCTGGTGATTTGGAAGATCTGATGTGAGCGTAGTCGTCGCATCTTTCACAATTTGGAGTTATCAGTTGCGACCCTTGCACGCCTTGCAATTAACAAAGCCAATGTTGGAAGGACGTGATTCATGTCACATCATTTTGCATAGTAGTCTAGCTTAGTGACCCCTGATCATTTTGTTTATACTTTTATATACTCTTTATGTATGCAAGTTCTGTATCAAGTGTTCTTACTTGGTGTTTGTTTTTTCGTGTGAGTTCTCTGGATTGATATGTTTGTGTGACTATAATACACCTAACAATTATATATTTTAGTAATATTCTCTGTTGCATGCTCTATGTCCCCTCGATATAGGATAATGAGAGCATTGAGAAAGGTGAGTAGGGAGAACAAGAAGCCTTCTTGTGAGACGAAGATGGATAAGAAATGTTTGGTTTCGACCCTGGTGTTCATTGATTGGAAATCATATGTTTGATTGTACTCGATGTATACCTATCAACAACATAGCAATAGCATCGCTTTGATCAATATCTCGGTACATTTTTTATTGTCCGTAACAGCATATGGTTCCTGACTATAACTTGAATCCACCTAATCTTTTGTGATCCCGTGGCGTAGCACGGGCATCTTACTAGTCAATCAACTGATAGTTACGATTCTGTAAGATTCTTCTGTGTTTCATCAGCTAGATGATTTCATTTTTTGGTACAATTTCGGTTGTTTTTGGTCCAAATTTCGCTCGTTTTTCGTTCAAAATTCAAAATTTGGATTAATCTTTTAGTCTGAGATTTTCCAAAAATTATCTGAAATACTCATGTCCATCATATTAGTCGGCATGGTCACCATCGTCGTCGTCGCTCCCACGAGGCGCATAGCAAGCGTTCGACGAAATGCACTAGTTAATTGGAGGTTTTACTCCGTTATATATAGAGGATCGGTTAGGTCCGGCCAAAATTTAGCGGAGCAAATATACTCCCCTACAGTTTACTCCTCTATTTTAGAGAGGATCGGTTAGAGTTGGCCTTAGTTGTCCCCGGATGTTGTATGTGTGCATTAGCGGCTTGATGGTCGCCCGGCCTCAGTCACCGCGTGTTTTGGCCTGTACCGTGGCCTTGAGCCGCCGGATACTCTATGGTTCTTTTTCTTCTTTTCTTCTAATACATTGACATGCAAAGATTTTGCGTGTTCGCAAAAAAGGTAACAAACTGAATGCACGATTAAAGAGCAAGGAACCAATCGAATATTGTAGCACGAATTCCACGCAAGGTAATCATTCATTTCCCGGTCCACTGATGGCTATTTGCTTAATATCTGAAGCATCATCGAAACTGAACATACGTGCAAGTCTCTCACAGTCCCAGGCTGTCCCATTGGGTGTGAGCAGATCACTAACAAGGCCGGGTGCCCCCTGCACATAGTCCTTCCTTAGCGGTTTGAGACTCCACCTCCTTGGAATCTTATCATCGTGGACGTTTACAGTGCATCCATCACCAATCCGCCAGATAGCACCATCTCTCAATAAATCACGTCAAAATAATATGCTCCTGAAAGTGTAAGATCCTCCATTTGGACAGATTGCATTCATTATGGTGCCATACTTGAAATACCGTGCTTCGAGAACGTTCCTACTGTCGTGCATCGAGGTGGATAGACAAGATCAAGCCGTCGTGGGATTGCATGAGGGAACCGGATCGTGGAGCATAGGTAGGATCGCTATACTAAGGCCAACGAATCGGTCTGATCCGTTCTCACGCTAGACATTACTCCGTCGGTTCCATAATATAGTGCATATAGATATTTTAAAAAATCAAACTTTACAAATTTTGATCAAGTTTATAGGGAAAACTAATTATATCTACAATATCAAATTTATAGAATATGAAAATATGTCTTGTGATGTACCTAATGATATGTATTTGCTATTCTAAGATGTATATATTTTGCTCTACAAGCTTGGTGAACGTTTATAAAATTTGACTTTTCAAAAAATGTATACTACATTGTGGAATGGAGGGAGTACCATTTATTGGAACTATGTGTAGCGTGTAAACATGCTAATTAATAATTTCTAATTCGGTTCTTATCTGACTAGAGATTGTACAAGGCATTTCGAATCATATTCATATTAGCAGGCATGCTATTTATCTATATATAGGATACACCGTGATTTTAGCAATCTATTTTGATTGCACGCTTTATTTCTTTGCTCTCTACCTCAAGTTGATTGGTGGGTATATATATTAGGACACCCCCAGCGGACATACTTTGTTATAGACGCGTACGAAGCAATCCCACATAGTACTTTCATCATGGACAACTATAGGAACCGCTTCCATACATCAATTGTGCTACTCTCGATGCTTCTTCTCATATGCTTTACTGCCCGTGCGCAATGTATGTTTCAGACAAGCAACCTATCCACTTATTGTAATACCTAAGTTGATTAGTCTTTCCAATACTGATCTTCCATTACCGATCCAATAATGCATATGTTATATATAAATTCTTGTTGACTAGTGCATAACTTTTACTTCTTCCGAAGTTCTTACAGTTTTTCTGAGTGGTTTTGTATTTGTTCTTTGTTGAATCAGTTACTTGTTATATATTAGTAGTTGATAAACACAGACTAATATGAATATTAACTTTGCATATGTTCTATAGGCAGGGTCCTGGAAGACATGGAAACCGTTAAGATCAATATACATGGTCTATGCGTCTGTGATCCGAACTGCAAAGACTCGATGTGCATATGTTGTTTAGCAAATAAATACTGTTATTCTACAGTGGATTATTGCATGGAAGACTGTCCAAAGACTTCTCCATCAGACCAAGCAGCGATGAAACGTTCTCCATCACCCTCTTATCCAATCTAGTCATATGGACGCTGATGTGCTCATGAATAATTTATTATGATAAACTATGTCGTAATTGTTTTGCTTTTCAAGAGCTGATAAGTTATATATCAATCTTCATTATGAGTTAATTAGTCTCTAGACTCCACTAATTTAAAAAGCACTAGTTATTTTTCTTTGAAAAGCAGTGCTTTATTACTTAAAAGGTTAAGCATTACACCCAGTCACCCAGCCTCTGTATAATTAAGATGCACACAACCAACAAATTCGTCACACCAAGCCAAAAAGAAGAAGATGAAATGCAAATAAACTAAGTTCTGTATAACGCCTAAACCGTACTGTAGGTGATCCAATCCTGAGGTCATGCTGCCACCCTTGTTTGGTAAAAGTATTCCTCGCAGTGGCCTCCAATCATGTACACAGCTCCGTAAACAGGTCTCGATTCTTCACTCGTTGTAGAGAGAACCATAAATGAAGCGTCTCGGTACATTTGTAGATAACCTGCATAAAAGAAGTACTTTTATCATTAAAAAACTTATCATTTCTTCATAGCCAAAGCGATCAAATCACGACAAGCACTAGTTTTTGTTTTTTCGCGAATACCCAAAGCTTGCGTATCATTTCATTGACAGAAGAAGAAAAGAATGAGTAAGGGGGTGTACAATGCATGATACAAATGGGGAGGCGTGAACATGGCTACCGGAGCAGACGGACATGGGATGCTCGGCCCAAACATAAAAGTAACATGCTAAACTTGCCACCATGGAACACAACCAAAACCAAACCAACAAGATGACAAACATCATCAAAACTACCGTCGAGGACACTATGAGCACACAAGACGAAGCCTTCATGAAGGGGAACGACGTTGGGGCACTGTCGTCGTCCGATCCGCAAAGCGGGACCTAGGGTTTCCCCTGATGCTCGAAGAGGGGCATAGAAAGCGGCCATGACAGCGCCTCCAAGAAGGAAATGGCGCCCGCGGGTGTCGCCGCTACTAGCATCGAAAGGTCAAGCAAGGATTTCTCCCTGACCGAGTCTGAGCAGTCCCAAGTCATCGGAGCAATAGTCGAGGAGGAGGAAGTCGGGTCGGAGGCCGGAACCGCCGTCGCAGGAAGGGGACCAACGCCTGTCGTCGAAGGAGGCATTGGGCGCTGTCGGAAGAATGAGCTAGTGAACATGCGGAAGGGCGGACGGAGCATGGAGGTGGGCGGGGTTGGGCAGCCGGGCGGAAGAATGGAGGGTGCGACGGTGGCCGAAGATCCGAACGAGCCAAGATCCGGAGAGGAATGCAGATCCGGGCTGCAGGGACGTCGAACGAGCCGAAGGAGCTGGAGGGGCGTAGCTCCAAAGGCACGCCGGAGTCGAAGTCGCACCAGGGTGGATGTTGGCCAACCACGGACCCATGCATGGCGTTTGCGGAGATGCCGAGACACCGACAAGTCGGATGAGCCGGAAGTAGACGTAACTCGGTCGCGGGGAGCACCGGATCTGCAGCCGCTCCGGCCAACCATGGACACCGGAGGAGGGCACAGGTCCATGGCCGCCGGAGCCGAAGTCGCACCTGCAGGGTATGGGAACGGTGAAGGGAGATCGCAGGCGTGCCACACACCCGGCCAGTCCGCTGCAGGAGGCGGTCGCCGGCCGTCGGGCAACCACCGAGATGAACCGCCGCCCCGGAGCCATGGCCACAACCGTGGGGCGGAAGAGCGCCCTATGGCCGGCCTGCCCGACCAAGATGCCCCGGGCCACGTCCTCCCGGGATCTGGTGCCAACAGCAGCAGGGGTGCTGGCATAGGTGGATCTAGCATGGAAGGTGGGGAGCGGGAGGACGCGTCGGCTAAGTCCGGGAGCAGTCGGATCCCGAGCGAGGGCCGGGGGGGGGGGCATCCGCCAAAGGCACGCTGGCGCCGGAAGTCAACGGGAAAAGGGGTGGAGGTGGCACAATGCATAGATCCAGGCCAGCCGAGGCGCCACCTTCCTGGAAGGAGGCACGGCTTCGCCTACCGCTCCTCGGTGGTGGCGAGGAGGTGGGGCGAGGTGGGGAGGGGACGCGGCGGTGCAGCTAGGGTTCCCCCACCGCCGCCGGGGTCGCGGGAGGGTTCCAACAGCAAGCACTATCAAGTGGTCTATGTTGCTACACCTTTTCGGCTCAATCTTAGGCATCATGATTTTGGACCTGCGCAACTGTGCATTTATTTGCACAAATGGCAGTAGAAATTATAGGTTTATGGGAGCCGTTCAAGATGCTCTGAACCAGCAGAGGATAGTATAGCCCCTTTCCCCTCCCAGCCCCCGCACCGTCCGCTCGGGCGGTTCGGGCGGCGACTAGGGTTTCTCCGCGCCGCCACCCCCTCCCCTCCCCCTATCTCCCTCGCCGCCACCCGAGGAGGTCGCCGGGCAAGCCCGCGTGGCCGCCGGTGACGGTGGCGGCGGGGATCTCGCCGCTCTGTTTTTCTCGCGGAGGGCTGCGGTTGTCGGGGCGGCGGCCCCAGGTGGCGAGGCGTCGGCGTTCGGCTGGCGGCCTCCGTTGGTGCTGGTGGCCAGGTTCCTCGGGCGGTGAGGCCCTGGTGGTTGGTGGTCGCGGCGGGAGGACTTCTTCTCCGCCAGATCTGAAGGTATGACTCCTCCACCACTCTGGCTCACTCCTCCTCCCCATCCATGGTGTCCGGCGGCCTTGGCTGCCTGCACGCTGGCCGGTGAGGGGCTGGTGGCTCAGGTCTGGGTCCGGGGGAAACCCTAGGCCGGCTGGTCCGGCCTCGGCGGCGGCGACGCCCAAGGGCGCCGCTTTCCTTCCTGGAGGCGCCGTTGAGGACCCTCCTTGCCCACCCCCTACCTTGCTCCCGAGCGAAAGCTTAAAATCCTCTCCGGATTGGGCGGCGGCGGCGCCGTGCGCGTCGTGCTCTCCATGGAGACGCCGACTGGGGATGCTGCAGGTTTGGGTGAGTGTTGCCTTGGTGTGGAGGCGTCTGGCAGCTGGTTTGTCCTCTCTACAGCGGCTAGCGAGGACATGATTTGCAGATCCGGCGTCCCCTTTGGTGGTTTCTCTCCGGCGTGGCTGGCAGCCGTGTTGCTGAGTACCCGGTTCTTCTCTGCGGTGACTGCTTTTGCTCTCGTGATGCTCGCTGTTGTGGCTTGGCTCGGTGCTGTTTCATCCTCTTCGATGGCCCCAAGTGGCTTTCCCTCTTTGCTGGGTGTCCGCGGGCGGCGGCGTGGTAGCTGGCGTGGTGTGCTTTTGGCTTCGTGCAGGTCAGGCGACGTGTTCTTCACGAGTGGCCGTGAAGCCGGCTCCTATTCTAGCTCTCGGGTGAGCGTCTCTCTTGCCGACGGTGTGGCGTCCTCGAGCCAGGACGAGAGGGTAGGGGCCCTCTTCGGCATCTGAGGAGGTAGGAGTTGTCCCTTCTCCGCCCGATGTTACAGACACTATCTTGGTCCTGCCCTTAGCAGCCGGCTGATCCTTGGCTATCTACTCTGTCTAGCTGTCCTGGCCCCTAGTGTAGTGGGCAGCGACATTAGCAAGCTTGCTCCATTTTCCGATTTTTTGTGCTTGTTAGTGTGTGTTGCATTGTAAGCTGCTCCATCAGTCCCTTGTATCTTTTTCTTCTTTGTTTGCCTCGTTGGTTCTCTGTAATGCCTGGCCGGTTGATGGCTTTGTTAATTCAAAGCCGGGCTCTTCTTGAGCCTTCGTTCTAAAAGATGCCCTGAACCAGATTCAGCAACGATAGTTACCATCTGAACCTCCGATCATTTGCTAAATCGTTAGCAAACCATATAGGCGCCGACGAATTTGAAAACCACAATCACAGAGTAAGAAGATTAAGTTCTACACTGCCACTTCAAAGAAAACAGAGACCACGTTGGACGCTGCTATTACAGCAGCAGATGTTCATACACAAAATATGGGACAAAAAATGGGACTAAGACACTGACAGCAGTAACACACGATGACACGACGCGTACATAAACATAGTGACGACTACCACCTTCCAAACGACTCGCTGGCCACCACACGGAGGCGGAGCACCAAGTGCAGATTGGACTCCTTCTGAATGTTGTAATCGGCGAGTGTGCGTCCGTCCTCGAGCTGCTTGTCGGCCAAGATCAGGCGCTGCTGGTACGGCTGGATGCCCTCCTTGTCCTGGATCTTCTTTTTTTTTGAAGTGGCCAGCATAGCTGGTTTTCATTTCATTTAGCAGGGAGAGAGGTTACAAAAGGTTGATCAAGCGATCATGGAGTGGAGAGGCGGTACATCTTACTTCAGGCCCCAAAGATCAGGCCATCTGGGCAAACTAGGCTAGCCTACACAACAGGGAGATCTCTTATGTCACGTCCCTAAAGGGCTGCTGGATGCATCTTGCGCTGGCGAGTCGCCATTGCTCCATGTCGCTCTGGCATGCTTTGATGATGTGCCATGCGTATGCCTGTTTGCCCCTGAATATGCAAGCATTTCTTTCCAACCAGATGTGCCAGGAGACGATGGCGATCATGGTCTTCATGCCCTTCCTGTGTTATGGGGCTGCGACAGCCACAATCCTCTGTCGTTGTCATTGCAGCACTGCTCCACACCCGCTGGTTCAAAGAGTTGCACCCCTTCCAGGACGCCACGGTGTTCCAGACCTGCATTGCCACAGGACACTCCCGGACCAGATGCATCGATGTCTCCAGGTTGCGCAGGCACATGGGGCAAAAATAGCCATTTGGCCATCCTCTCCTCTGAAGACGGTCATTGCACCAGAGTCTGTCGAGGTGCAAGAGCCAGAGGAACATTTTCACTTTCCCTGGAGCCCAGATCTTCCAAATGATTGTTTTGAAACTGCATGGCTGATTGCCTTCGAATTGTGCGTTGTACCCCGAGCTTGCCGAGTAGTTGCCCGAGCTACAGAGCTTACATTTGATCATATCCGGGGCCTGAGGCTCCAGGTTGATTTGAGCCTCCCTGATATCTCTTTCCAGTTGCACCACTTGATGGACGATGGTGTTGTAGTCGCCGTTGTTGTGGAGGTCAAGGATCCACCGATCAGCTGTCAGAGCTTCCTTTACACTTCTGTTCTTGCGGATGGATCGGGCGAACAGTTCGGGGTAAGCCAAACAGAGCTGCCACCCTCCCAGCCAGGAGCACGACCAAAAAGATGCAGTAGTCCCATTCCCGATGGTCACCACCGTGGAGGCCGCGAATAGAGCCCGACCAGCTGCGTCGCACGGCGTCCCGGTGTCAACCCAGGGCCTGGTTGGCTGCCTCGAGGATAGCCATAACCAGTGCATCCGTAGGGCCCGGATGAAGCGGCTGAGATCAGGGATGCCCAGCCCGCCCAGTTGCTCTGGCTTGGTTACTGATGCCCATCCAATCTTGCATTTGCTGCCCGAGATTTCTTCGTCTCCTGCCCAGAGGAAACGCCGTCTTGACTTGTGGATCTCCTTTATGAACTTCTTTGGTATTCGCAGCGCCATGAACGCGAAGCTTGGCATGGCTGATAGCACACAACGTACGAGTACGCGGTGTCCTGCCAGTGGCAAGAGTTTCCCCTTCCAGCCAGCGAGCCTCGCTCTAATTCTATCCAGGATGGCCTGAAGGTGGACTAACTTGATGCGGCATGTCGTAACAGGAAGCCCTAGGTATCTAAACGGGAACGCCGCCGTTGGGCCGGCGAAGTTTTGCAGAACATCCTGAATGTCTATGTCGTCGCATCTAATGGGGATCGCAGAAGATTTTGACAGATTGACGCGCAGCCCCATCGCATCGCTGAAAAGTTGGAGGAGTTCTAGGAGGTTATCTATATCTGCATGATCGGGGTTTATGAAGATGATGGCATCGTCTGCGTATAGACTTGTGCGCATCCGCACCGTCGCGCCTGGGATGGTGCTCAGCGCGCCGGACCTGGTAGCGGCCTCCAGCAGCCGGTGGAGGGAGTTGATACAGAGTATGAAGAGCAGCGGCAATAGCGGATCTCCCTGCCGCAGCCCTCGCATGTGCAAGAAATAGCTGCCCGGGACGCCGTTCAACAGGCAGGCCGATGAGGAAGTTGACAAAAGGAGCGCTACCCAATCTATCCATCGATGCGAGAAGCCTAATCTCTGAAGAAGTTCTATCAAATACTCCCATGATACACTATCGAAAGCCTTGGCGATGTCAAGCTTGAGGAGGAGGGCCGGTGTTCTAGTTCTATGCAGCGCCCGGATCGTGTTCTGAACATACAAGTAGCTATCATGAATACATTTCTTCCTCTGAAAGGCAGTTTGCGCAGGGGAGATGATCCGGTCGATGACAGCAGCAAATCTCATGGATAAAACCTTCGTGATCAACTTTTCTACAGAATGAATGAGGCTAATGGGCCTAAAATCGGAAATTCTAGTTGCCCCATCCTTCTTTGGGAGAAGAGCGATCATGGCCGTGTTGAGCTCGGTGAAGTTTCCATCAGCCAGCCTGTAGAAACTGTCAAAAAATGCCATGACATCGTCTTTATTCGTGGCCCAGCATGATCGGTAAAAAATGCCCGAGAAACCATCAGGGCCTGGCGCTTTTTCTGCTGGGGAGGCCTGAATCGCAGCCCAAACCTCCTGCTCGGAGAAAGGGTTGTCCAGTCCTTCATTTTGCAGCGTTGGCATGTCAAGCTCTTCCCAATTGAGAGTACCTCCTCTCTTCACCTTGTTGCCGAGTAGGTTAGTGAAATGATTGTGGATAATCGAAGCTTTATCTTCATGGGTCGCGGTAGTGACCGTATCAGTTTGCAGTGAGTGAATGAAGTTCTTCCTTCTCCTTGAATTGATCTTTGCTTGGAAAAAGGTCGTGCGTGCATCACGAGCTTTGAGCCAAGAAATCCTTGAGGCCTGCCTTTTCCTTACTCTTTCCACGGCCGCCAGTCCAAGAGTTCTCATTTTGAGTTGCTTCCTCAGGAGGAATTCACTCTCAGACAGCCTTCTGCTCTCCTGTGCAATATCCAGCCGAAGAATAACTTGGCAAACCAGGTGGAACTGAAGCTTTGCATCACTGAAGTGAGCTCTTGCCCAAATTTTCAGATCGGCTGCCGTCCTCTTCATCTTCTTCTCCAAACGGATGAACGGGCACGTGTGGTTGACCGGCCGTTGCCAAGCCCGGGCAACAGTCTCTTGGAAATGCGGGAAAATGGGCCAGAAGTTTTCAAAAAGGAACATCGGCTTTCTACGCGGAGCAGCAGTGTTTGCCAGAAGAAGGGGACAATGATCCGAGCAGGCCGTCGATTCTGCCATCAGAATGTATGAGGGGAAGAGGGCCTCCCATTCCAGGTTGCAGAACACTTTGTCAATACTGACCAAAGTTGGATTTTCCCTCTCATTTGACCATGTAAATCTTTTGTTCTTGCACTTAATTTCTCTGAGGCCTGCCCTGTCAATAGCTGCTCTGAACATGCCCATAATCCTCCGGTTCAGATTGATGTTGTTTTTATCACGGGCTTCGTAAATGATGTTAAAATCCCCATTTATCAACCACGGCTCTCCAGATGGTGGTGCTGCATGAGCAAGTTCAGCAAGAAAGACATCTTTGCGTGTGTCATCTACTGGGCCGTAGACTGTTGTCAGCCAGAACCAAGATCCGTCGTGCAGCACCGTGACTCTGCCTGTGATCGAGAAACACCCAACTGCTCGAGAGGCAAAACTAACGCTTCTCTTGTTCCATAGTATGGCAACCCCTCCTCTGGTGCCCATGGCTGGAAGAACAGCACAGCCTTCTAATGCATTTCCTCCCAGCTCTCTGACGGTGGACTGTTGCCAGCTCTCCAGCTTGGTTTCCTGAAGACAGAGGATGGATACAGGTTGCGCTTTAGCAACTTGGCGCACTGCAGTTCTCTTTGCCGGCGAGTTCAGCCCTCGTACATTTCAGCTCAAAATTGCAGGTGTTGTACTATTCATTGGGCACACACATTTTCTCCATTGGTAACGAACACATGGACCAGCAGCAAACACTTCCATTCTGACAGCTAGCACTTGCATTACCATACTGAAACTCAAACTGATACACATCCGGGCTCGCCGGGGGACGCCGTCGACCACCAATAGGCCCCAACTCTCGACGGCGCCAGCCATGCCTCCTACCACTACTAGGACAGAGAAGAACTAAACCTAACTCAAGCCACCCTAATGGCGGCCGCTGTCGGAAACTACGGACGAAACAGAGATAGCAATGACGACCTAACATGACTACACAACGGCCTCCTCGGCAGCAGCGTCAGATCCCGCCATCCCCACGGCAACGCGGAGCGCGTCCTTGTTGAGCCTGGTCAGCTTGGCGATGATGCTGATGTCGTCGTCGGTGAGGGGCTCATCGAACCTGCGGATGAGGGCCTCCGCCACTTTGGTCGTTATCTTCTCCTTGGGCCCCAGCAGCCCCAGCCCCTTCACCAACCTCAGCGTGGCGCGCTCGGCCACCGGGGTTGCGTTCTTATCTTTGACTATCATTGTCGATGGTGTCTGTTACACATATGGGATGCATGTATTTGGTAGTTTAGAATTTGTAATCTGATTCCTATCTTATCTCTAGGAGAGACGTCTTGGCTTACAAGTCTTGTACTCAATATATACTCGTCCTCGAGGCTCAATAATACATCCATCATATTCCGTAACAATCCCTCTCTCTCTCCCTTCACATGGTATCAGTCTAACCGATCCAATCCTAGCCGCCGGCCACCGCTTCCGCCCCGCGCGCCGCCCCTGGGCGGTCGGCCTCCATTACTGTCGTCGGGGCTGCGCCGCCCGTACCTAGGGATCGTTCACCAATGGCGTTGATCGGGTGCCAGCAGCGCCTGATTTGGAGTTTTCTCTCTCGCCAGTCGTTTGATCGGTGTTCTTTTTTGCTTTTTCGATCTATAGATCGGTTTGAGTCGCTCGCCGTCCGTTCGTCCTCTACGAGTTCCATTTACGAGTTCCATTTACTCCATCAGAATCTTCATCGTCTTCGAGTGGATCGGCGGAGGGCGCTCTTGCTTCACATGCGTCGCTGATACGGCGGCCGTCTCGCAATCGTGTGATGGCCCTCTTGCCCTCGCCGCGTGGCCCGCGACCGCTCACGCGCCTCGCGTGGTGTGGTGACTGCTCTAGCGCTCGCGTTGGCGCAGGGATCCAGATCGCGTGGCTGTGTAACATGCAGGGCCGGGCGTGCATGATGGATTGATGGGTGCTCGTGCACTTTGTGTCAACTACGGCAGTACGGCTGCTCGCGTACTTGTACGCGTGTTAGCCGGCCCCCGTGCACAGCGCGTGTCCATGTCCGGCTGCACGCTCCTACTACGTCCAGCTGCCAGATGTATGTCGTCTGATCAACTGTACGTGCGTGCCTGCGTTGGATTCTATGAAGATCATCACTGAGTACGCGCATCTCTTCATCGATCGAGCAACGGGCTGCTGTTGCATTCGCCCTGTCAGTCCACAGCACCGCCTCCCTATGTTTCTCCCTATGACTGCACCGATCCACCCCTTCGGGCCGTAGTGTCGTGGCACGTAGTCCCTGCGGCCGTCTTGAGGCCGTTCCCGTGGTTGCACCAACCCGCACGCTACCGCTGCGTCGCCTCTTCGAGCCATAGTGTCGCGGCCCGCGGTCAATCGCCGCCTCGAGGCCGTCCGCTCCAAGCCATCCTCGAGGTTGCACCGACCCTCGCGCTGCAGCTGCGGCGCCCGGTCAAGCCGTAGCGAGCGTGGCGCGCGGTCCCTGCAACTGTCATGAGGTCTTCCCCGCCGTCGCCCCGACCCACGCGCTGCTGTTGCGTTGCCCCTTCAAGTCGTAGCATCGAGGCGCGTGGTCTACTCCGCTATCCCCACGCGTCGACTTCTATGTGATAAGTGTCGTGCCGCCTTCCTAGGCGCAGGAACGGCACCGTCCGCGCCGGTCTTTGTTATGCTGTCGGGTTCTTCCTCACCTACTTCGGGCACAGTCGCCGCGCTTCTGACCTAGCCGCCGCCGCCTCCTCCTCAGGTCGCGGCCGCCGCTCTTCTTCCCGGTCCACGGTCACTACCTCGACACCGGCCACCCCAACTCGACATCGACCACGGCGTCCCTCGTACGGCTACCTCGACCACGGCTACACCAGCCTACGCTCTCGGCTACCTCGACATCGGCACAAAGGGCTATCATCTGCTTGAGCAACTCGCCGGCTTCCTCTACGGTCAACGCGTTCGCGACGCGACACCGTCCACGACGCTCCCGCTATGCTCCCGCCGGCTGCTATTCTCTATAGTCTGACCGTCCGCGACGCACCTGTTGTTCGCAACGCTATCGCTACGACTGCGGGGATGTTAGAAATATATTTGGGATACATGTATTTGGTACTCTAGGATTTATAATCCGTCTCCTGCCTTATCTCTAGGAGAGGCATTTTGCCTTCCAAGTCCAGTACTCAATATATACTCGCCCTCGAGGCTCAATAATGCATCCATTATATTCCGCAACAATCGCTCTCTCTCCTTTTTAGTGTCAGAGGACTCCGCCTCGAGGGTGATAGTCTTGCCAGTGAGGGTCTTCACGAAGATCTGCATCTGCATCATTGGAATTTGAAATTTAGTGTTAAGTCACCAAGTACATCTATAGAAAATTCAGTCAAGTGCTTCAAAAAATAATTCAGTCATGTAAATCGTGAGGAAGCAGTTTAAATATTTTCAAGACAAAGCAGAAAATCTGCGGTCAATATTGGACAGCTACCGAGAGAAACCACGGGATCATGCAAGAGGAAGGTTTGATCTAATGCGAAAGAATATTGATTAAGCAGATTGTGCTAACAGGATTGACCATTGGAAGAGCAACGCACAGATGAGACTCATCAGAAAGTCGGAAACACGGTAAACATCAGACTGAGTTTCAATCTGCAAACGACAATCCTGGCCGACAAGTTGGTTCAATCAACGTACAAACTGCAGCATCCCATCGAGTGCAATCTACATGGATGCACAGCACTATATCGACTGATCTACGACAGATGGTTCAGCGCTAAGCCGCTAATAGCTCAGAGCTAGAGAAAACATAACCGATCGACAGTTTAATCACAAGGATAAGATGCTAGATCGATCTACGGAATTCAACATGAGGCTAACTGAGAAAAAGAAAAG